>NC_143398.1:220715926-220868160 GCF_052110815.1 Crocodylus siamensis | reverse complement strand
GACTGTAAGTCCAAATCCTGGAAATGTTCACCCAGAGAACAAGAATGAGAAATGAACTTGGAAAGGGAGTGTATGAGACTTGCCTTCCAGGTACTATTCTGTGCTCCACACTGTGGTGGCAGCAATGGAACAATGGCTGCAACCTCTAACAGGTGTGCCATGTTTTCTGTTTTCTTCCTAAAGCAAATAAAAACTTCCTGTGTGAAGCACAAGTCGATGACTGCACTGGAAAACGAGATTTTTGGACCTGATGGGTAAGTTGAGATACTACGGAACCAGTCACCGAGGAAACACTGAGTGCATCTACATGAGATGTTTACTGCGATGTTGCCTAATAGCTCTACAGTAAAGTCTCAGAGTATGCATGTGAACGCTTATTAGGGTACAGTAAACTAATAAATGCCACCATAGGATAGTGTTGTCAACACAAGTACTATTCTTCAGCGGGTTTTAGCGCGCCGCAATGCACGTGTAGATGCTGACGGGGCTGGCTGAGGCACAAGGGTGCTCCAGTACAGGGGCTGTCTGCTGGCTAGCCCTGCACTGGATCACCCTCATGCCCCAGCCAGCCCCTCTGTAGCATGTTGAGCTGGGTCAGAAGAGCCTGACCCCCAGCGCCCTGTCCCAGAGGTTACTGCTTCACAGTAACAGTATGAGTAGATGCGCCCTGTGAGAGATGAAATAATCTAGGTGTTTTGGCAGTCTATAACTACTGGTCAAACAGAATGTAGGGACATAACTGTGGTTGGCTGCTTAGCTCAAACCATAATAAAATCAAGCATGTGCACTAGGATGTTTTGCATCTTGCAAGAAATGGTCCTTATTGGAGGTTAGATACTAATAAGAATAGAAAATTTTGTCACAGACTGTTATCCAAGGAGGTAGTCTACAGTCTCCCTGGGCTCTAGAAATGAGACATGACTCTGAAAAGACTTGGATAAATCTGAAATCAGCAGGTAAAGCTCCCTTGGCACTAAGGCACATAGTTAACAGCCTAGAGGTTGTAAGTTTGAAGTCATAGTAGAAGTGTTCATGGCGCAGCCTGTTAGATCCCAATGAATCTGAGAGTTCTGCTGAACACCTTGTCACAAGGACACAAGAAAGGAAAGGAACGAGCAATTCTGGTTACATGACAGGAAGAGAAGACACAATATTCTTGAATTAAACCTTTGGCTAGGCAAGGGCCTAAGCAGAACACTTTTGTGAACACTGGCCCACCTGCTGCAGTGAAAGCATGAGAAAATACTATAGTATAAAAGAGGAAATTGTGTTTTAAGTGACAAGAGGGCCAGATTCCTAAGAAGTGTATTAAAAGCCGAAGATGGAAGAGGGAAAAAGAGGGATATTCATTTAGTATCATATCAGGATACTCTGAATAAACTTAATCTAAACATTAAAGAACATGAGGGAAAAATTCCTTTAGCTACCTGTGCAAAAGGAGCAAGAGGAACTTGAATTGTTCATTTTTGAGCATAGAAACAGTAATGTGCCTGCACAGTTATCAATATGTAGTTATGTGACTGCAGTTTAATCGTTTTTGTAACTTATTTAGGAAGGATCAAGTGGGCAAAAAGAAAAAAGAATGGCAATGTCAACAATTTGCTCCAAGTCACTGGCAGGTCAAAAATAAATTGACTGGTGTAACAGATGAAGCACAAGACATGGAGTATTATAATGTATGTACTTATTTTAAAAGCACCAGTGTCACAAAACTGAAAATAATTCTGAGCCACATCAGCTGAGAGAGAGAATTTTTTAAAAAGTTTGAATTCTAATTGGGAAGTGTTTAAGAACATTTTACTAGATGCCCAAAATGCTGCAGTCATGCAACTATTGGGCCTCAGGACAAAAAATGCATTCATCTACTGGAGAGCAAGGACGAGGGATTTAACACAGATATTGAGTTCATGCCCATGATAATCTTCCTAATCCCAGCTAATCTTTCTGCGCTCTGCAGGTGATACCAACCCTCTCGAATGGCCTTGCTCTTCAGTTTACCAGGTTACCTTTTCTACTGCATTTCTCTTGTCTTATCTTTTCTTGTTAGCATTCTGATAATCTCTCTTATATTCTGATTAAATTTGTATATGGAGTTCTTCACAAACCTTTATTCCATGTGCTCTTTAGCTTTGCTGTATCTGCTTTTTTTCTATTTGTTCTTTTTTGGAGCCCTGAGGAAGAATATAGTGGTACCCAAAAGCTTGTCTAGGTCTCAGCTATACAGTTGGTCTAATAAAAGGTATTACCCACAAAAATCCTTGCCTCTCATTTGTTCCTGGACCATCACAACTACAAAGTCAGTTCAACAGTACTACAAAAGAAACTAAAAAAAAAAAAAATATCAGTGAGTTCAAAAACTTACATCTCAGAGCTTTAAAATTTGAGGCTCTCCTCACACTGTTGGATCTGGGTTTTTAAGAGGTCTTGAAACACTGGGGAAGTTGCAGAGTACTGTAGGGCAATATTTTAAAATGGCCAGTGTGATAGCATGTGATAGGTGTAATACATTTAACTTGGTACCACACAACAATTGAATTATGACAGTCTCCTGGGTGGTGAAACATGTGGATTGGAACCCCCACAGACTGAGGAGAGAATCCAGGTCTGCCACTTGGATGAATGATCTAATCACAAGGTACAATAGATAGGCAGCACTGGTACCACCAACTCGTCTAGCTTAGTTTTTGAGTAAAAGTTACTCTGGCTGCTGTGTTTTACACTGAATATGATGTTATGGAGCATTATACATGCTCTGAACACTTAAGAGAAAAAAGCCTCCCTAGGGAACTAGAGCAGTGTTTAGGTGCCTTTTGGGTAGGAATTTGGTGCCTGATTACATAGACTGGGTGATTCTGTATGCCCATGGGAGCCTAACTTTGCATTCCTAAGAAACACTGTGGTCTAAAATGTAGAGAAAAATGATTTAACATTAGGTAGCTCCTCTGAGAGCACATAGATATCACTGGTTAGAACTCAAGCATCTCGAATCTGCCCAGGTGTCATTCTAGAGCCCCCAAATACCTCTCTGGGTGTTACCCCTAGGGCATTTGGTTGTTTCTAGGTTGTTTGTAGCAGAGCGGGAATTTTCAACAGCCGAAGTTTGGATTAGACACCTAAAGTGGCACACAGTTACTTTGTCATCCTAACTCTGAAATTAGAATTATTCAAAGTCAACATAGATTAATCCACTGAATTTTACAGTCAGGTCTCAACATGTAAATGGGGAATAATCACTGAAGAAGGCATTTATAGTGAGGTCCCACAGAAGCTACTAGTTGTTAGCCGTTTTTATCAGGGATTTGGAAGAAAAGGAGTGGTTATTGAGAGGGTTTGCAGGTGGCACAGGGACTGGGAGAGTGAGTGGTAAATAATGAAGTTAATAGATTGATCTGCATCACCTGGTGAGCTGGAGATGATTAAACAATATGTATTTTACTATGCCTGAAGGTCAAGTCACACATCTAAGAAAAAAGAAAATATGTGTAGGAGACTTTCATGGGAAAGTGTGCTGTTGGAAAGAATTTGAGAATCACAGTAAATAATTAAAATAATATGAGCAGTCAGGTTCTGTAAGCAAAAGATTTAATTTGATCCTTGGATATAAAAAAATCTCAATTTAAATGTTCTTTTAACAAATTATCATCATTAGCAGCTATTGTATACAGAAAAATGGGCTAGTGATTAGTACTCTCAGCACTGGTATTGACTCACTGTAGTTTTGATCAAGTCAGTGGTCTCAAAGAAGACAGTAGTAGGTAAGTTATATTATCTCCCAATTACTTTGACACTAATATGGCAGCTGCTGGAATAGTCTATTCATTTTGGGTGTCCACACTTCAAAAAGGGTGTTCATGAACTTCAGAGAGTTTCATAAAGGAGTCACAACAATTATTGAGGAGTTAGAAAGCAGCAGCAGCTCTCTTCATGTGGAGTGCTGTGTCCAGTTTTGGGTATTGCTTTCAAGAAAGATGTAGACAAAGTGGACTGAGTTCAGCAAAGAGTGACAAAAATTATTAGAAGTCTAAGGAAACACGAATTAGGAGAAGTGTTTAGGAGAAAATGTTGAGGGAACTGGGATTTTATAGGAAGAACTTAATAAATATGAGGAGGGGTTAAGTATTGGAATAGATTGCCTACAAAGGTTGTGGACTCTCATACTTGGATGATTTTAAGGGCAGGCTAGGCAAACCCTTGTCTGGAATTGCTTAGACAGAGTTACTATACCTTGAGTGGGGGTTGGACTAGATCAGTGGATTTCTACAAAAAAATTATCATTTTCCACAGAGGAAGTTATTTCCCACCAGCTCAATTTGGAATATTACCAAACAGCTGACATTTACTGCCAGAGTCATCATAGTGTCTTTATGGGGTATTTCTGCTGCTCATTGAAGTCAGTGGAATTACTCCTATTCATTTTTATGGTAAGCATTCATCTGCACTAAAATGTTTTAATAATAATCATTAGCTGCCATTGTATGAAGGGAAAATGGTACAGTGATTAGGGGTCTGTTCCTAGCTCTGTCATTAACTTGCTATGGGATTTTGAAGCAAGTCATTGGTTTTTCTAAATATGTATAACATCCCCTTTCCAATATTGTGAAATGTATGTGCTTGTTTGTAACACTGCTTGAGAGCCTTAGGTGGAAACTTCAGTGGAGGTGTAAAATTATTTTTAGTAACAGGACACATTTCTGAACGGACATGTCATTCTTCCCTTTTTAACATGATATTTACACCCAAGTTGAACATTACTGCAGCTCAGAAAAGTTAAATCAAAAGGAAGTAATCTTTCAATAAGCCTTCCATTGCCCCCACCCCAGGACTCTGAAATCTAATTGAAAAAGGATAATGATAAAACATTATCACTATTCATTGGTGTTTCCTGCTTCCTGAACCATCTCTGTACTGCACTGTGTTCCTTAGCAACCCCAGTGTCCACTTGCTTTCCACAGGTAGGACAAACGTTCCTTTATGAGTTTATGGTGTTAAAGAAGACATGATGCACATTGTAAATATAAGGGACATATAGAACACACAGAATTTGTTTCAGCCTTAGACTCAGCAAAGTCTTTAGACTGGAACCTAAAACCAACTGATTCAATGCAGGTACTTACACACTTAAAGTTAGGGACTCAAAGTTAGTAGTTAAGTATTGAGCTGTAGACTTACTGATGTTCAGAGGTTTCTGAAAGCATGGCTGCAAAACTCAGTCTTGGTCTCTGAAAGGGGATAACGTGCTTCTTGCATTGATTTGCAGAAGAAATCGGCTTTTTGTAGCTTAGTAGAAACACCTTTGTTATAAAATGAAACAATATAGCATTAATTAAAACCCCCCACTAAACTCAGTAGAAAGTATTTACATTTCCTAAAGCTTTCTTCTCGCCATGGGAGTCTGCAGTTTTCAAATTAGAGATTATCTTCTTGGTGAAGCATGAAACCTGGTTGCATGAAATTTGAGTCTTATAATCCTGTTAGTTTTTACCTTGTAAGAATCCACAGTGATTAGACCTTTGTAATCATGCACCTCCCAAATAATGTTCTAAGTTGCACTAAAAGAGAAATACAAGATTCGCCATTGCCAAGGTGAAATATTATTATTTTAAAATAACTGCAGACTGTTGTTACAGCTAGTATACATTTACAATTAATGTAAAACCTGGCTCTATATTTCATGATGTTTGTTGGTACCTATTTGAATCTCAGCGAGCTATAGGTCCAACCACTGCTTTCTTTCATTGCAGGTCAAACTCTTCTTTAATGGATGTTTGCAAAGCACCTTCTGCAAAGGGAAAGTTACAGTGTTAATGACACTATAGTTCCTTTTGGGGACCTTTGTAGCCACTATCACACAGGGCAACAGTCAACCTCATAAAAAGAACTATTTGAATACTAGAATGGATCAATAATTTGTTGATGAAGTGACTTTTCATAAGAAAATGCTGATGTGACCAAGCCAAAACCTTTGCCGGAGGCTGGGCTGTTGGGGAGGGAGAGAAAACCTCAGTTTTGGTTGATTGCCCACTTGGGACATTTTTTCACATCTTCATGTCTTCTTTTCACATTTTAGAAATTAAAGGCCTTTATTTTTTAGGTTCAAAACAGCTGTGTTTCAAAGTGGAAGCTAATTTATAAAACTTAGAAAATAAATACTGAAATGAAAACAAAAATGTCTAGAAGTTAGTATTTAATTTACCTGATTCCATTTTTTTGTTTAGATTTTGGGTTCATAAAAATTTTCAAGTTTTTAAAATTTTCATCCTGATTTAGAATGAGAGAACTTTTAGGTTAAGGACAGATGTTCAAAAAGCCTTTGTAATCAGTCTTTGATTCAACCTTTGTAGGTTAGTCTAACTTGGCTAGGCTGAACTGGTTTATAACCACACAGACTTTCTCTCTGGACTGAGAAAATTCAGGCACAAGCCTGCAGTGGATCTTGCTAGAAGCTAGGTGGCACTAAAGCAGCCCTCTCTTCCCTTCCATAATGCTGAGTTGAGGCGGGGCATGGCCAGGCACCAGCAGGACACCCTGATTAGGGGGTCTGCCTGCAGTATCCCAGACTTTTCCCCGCGGGCTGCTCAAGGGGCAGGATTGTTGCCAGACTCCAGTCCCCTGCTAGCACTCTGAGGTAAGGGGCTGTGTGCGTGTGCAGTGAATGCATCTGTTGATGATATAGAGCTTGTCAATCCCCCGCCCTGCTTCTTTATACTGTCTGCAGCAAACTGACAGACAAGTGAGCTGATAATGGTGTTTATCACATCTGCGAAAGAATAGCCTCTTTCCATTAGTTCAAACTCTTTTTAAACAGCTTACCAGCTGACCTGTTGATTAGCTTCAAAAAGCCCTAAGCAGCCTGTGCCTGTCTGGCCGTGAACATCCGGTCACGTGCTGCTTGGGCCTGGATGTTCAGTGGTATTCGTCTATCCATCCCTGCTGTTACATCGAGTGGGTGTTGTCTTCCCCCAATCTTGCCTGCCATGACTTCGGATCTTACTTCAGTGGTTGGTGTCCGACTACCCGGGTTCCCTCGACTATGAGGCGGCTATCGGGTGATCTTCTGCGAGACTCCACCTCCCCTATACCTCGCCCTTATACCCAGCCTTGACGGGTCACAGCTATACTCCTGGCCAGTCTTCCGGCCGTTGAACCCCTGGCTCCCCTTTTGTGGCCGATGCAGTCTGTCCTCCTTACGTAGAGGGCTGCTTGTGTTCAATTGTCTGGACTACGAGTCTGCCACTTTCTCCAAAAGCAAGCAACTCTTCCAGTGACTTAATAATACTTGGGATGTCTGCTCTGTTCTGCAACCCCTCCATAAGTGGGAAACACAAAATTTAAACCAAACAAAACTAAAAATGCAATGTGAGGGAGTCCTAAGTCCCCTCTCCCAGGCCACTTTCTTGGCCTGGCTACAAATGACATATACGGACCCTAAACTCTGTTTAAGACCCGTTCGGCGGTTGGCATTTACTGTAAGTTCTGCCCCTGTTCTGCTCTCTCATTGTCCCACCCAGGATTTCTTATGGCCACCGGTGATCCTCCCATGGGTGTCTGTCCTCCCGTTCCTCACCATAACCACAACACGCCACCGACGGCTGTCGTTCGCAGCCTCTCCCGCTGCCCTTGCCTCCCATCTCCCACCTGGCTTACCTCTTCGGCCTCCCTGGTGCCCTCAATGGTCCCACCTGCTGTAAAGCTGTAAATTATGCCAGCCTCAGTAGCCCCTCGGTTGTCATGATGGACGTCAGCGTCTATTTGTGTCTCTTGGTTCTCTTCTTCGGGTTCCCAGTCCGGAGGAGCTGCCCTCGGCTCCACTCTTTCTCTGCAGCAGCCAGCAGTCTCTGGCTTGCCGTATGCTCTGCTGCATTCTTCCTCACCAGGGGAATCAGCTTCTGGCTCCCGTCACCCCTGCAGGGCCTCTGGAGTGACCGCTCCTGCTGGTGCTCCTGCCCACCTCCATTCCCCTGCTTCCCTGCTGGTGGCCCTGTTTATCCCTGCCAGCCGGCTTTTGTGGCTGACGTTATCTGCCAGCCGTAACTTTATAAAGACATGGCTGACGTGCCGCGCGGGTCCCGCCTCTAGCTCCACCATGGATCCTGTTGCAGGTAAGCAGTTTTTATTTTATTTTCTGTTATTTTCATTTATTTCTGCAGGTTCCTGACCCCAGGGCTCCCCCCTGGGTCTTTGGGGTTTTTCCCTCTGTTTGTCCCTGGGACATAGTCACTGTTCTGTCTGACTGTCCCAGGGAAATTGGAGACACATACACAGATACCTGTAAGCATTAGCTAACATACCACATGCCTAGGGTCTGTGGGACTGGGGTCTGTGCTGTGGGAGATGGGAGGGAAGGCGGGAGGGTGTTTCTTGCTTGAGCAACAAAGGAGGGGTAGGGCAGGGGGAAGCCAGGTAGACCCTGCTGTACCTGAAGTCTCTGCTGGAGCTGCAGCCAGGGAGTGGGGGGGGGGGAGCCAGCCCTGCTGTGGAGCAGAGAGACCCACCCAGCCCAGAAAGCATGCTGGGGGCATCTGGTTTAACTTAAACCAGGACAGGGTCTGGGAAAGACATTGCATAAACCAGTTTGACCCAATCAGGTAAGCCTGATATTACACTTAGGCAGGTTTATCTCAAACTGGCTTCAGCCATTTTCAGGTTGGTTTATGTGTACTGAACATCTGTTCTGTTACAGGTTTGAACCAGTTTCTGATCACTTAAACCAGTTTATGTGTAATGTCGTCCCTAGCCTTAGAACTCTTGAACCTTTTCTCAAGACAAGGACACCCCTACCCCTGCAAAAAAACAAACAAACCAAAACAATTCAGTTTTTCACTCAGTTCTTTTCAACCTAAATATATTGTACCTTTTAAGTATATGCAAGTTGGTTTGCTTCTTTTAAGTTGGATGTTACTGCTCTGATGAGCAATTGGTTTATGCATTCTGGCTTCATTGCAGTATTTAGCCATCTCTTCCATGTCTGGGGCATAGAAAGCATTTTCTGGTTGTAGCATGGCAGGGATAGTGCCATCCAGTCTTAAAGGTGATGTATTGATGGGGAACAGAAATCCTAAACATGCGAAGTCAAACATCTTCATGTCAATAGTGTTTCTCCTGTGCACTTCTAGTCTGCAACTTCATTCCATTGACAATAATGAGCCATATTACTAGTTGATGAGCCCTGATAGCTATATTTGACACATACAAAGCATGTCAAACTGTATTGCATGTAAACATCTGTAAAACTAAAAAGGAGGTTGGCTGTCAGCTGCATTCCTAGAAACCAGAAGAAAAACAGGACTCCAAATGTATCTTGAAAAAAGCAAAAGAACTTGTTTGCCAAAAAGAAGGCATAGCTAGCCATGTTAGTCTGAAGTACATATCTACCCTGTCTTCTGCCAAACAAGAAACCAGGAATGACACCTGGCTACCAAGAGAGAGGCGCAAACAGACACTGGCCTATAAAAGGAAAAAAAAAAAGGTTACTACTACAATAGAGAAGAAGGCCCTGATAGGGAAAAGTTATTTGGGAGTAGACAGTGGCGGCTGGCACACTGATGACTTTTGTTTAGTGAAGTTGCATAGTTACCTGAAAAAACTAAAAGCCACTGATTTAGAAAACATCTGAATAGTTTCCTAAACAAAGCATCAGCATAGGTGGTTATTTGTTGCTGTGTGCTGGTTACTATTAAACCATAAGCTGAACATGTAAAAAGAACCTAATAAAATGGATAACAGAAAAAGCAGAAAATCTGATTAGCTAAGCAAAGCAGCCTAATCTGAAAATGACTGTACCTGCTGAACACAGTGTGTGCCATTCATAGCCCCGCTGTTTCTGGCAGTCAGGCTACATAAGCTTTCCACTCAATGCCCCCTACATTTTTTTATTGAGCAAGCTTGAATTTCTGACAGAATTAGTCTGTGATAATTGTGGGTTTGTTACAAAATGGCAAGGCAATATGAGCTTTGTGGCTGAGCTTAAGAACGTAAATATGTTTGGATCCCTAATCTCATCCCACCATAAGCATAGTACATACTTCAACAAGATTAGCAGGAAGAGCAGTGGCCTGGGAAGAAGTTCTACGATTAAAACCTGTGACCTGGTGGGCCAACAAATGTGTATTTTCAAGTTCCCATACCATGAAGATTGGGGATCACTAGATTTCAGGTAGAAGGTCCTTTCTTCATAGGGAGAGATAACATTAGAAATGAATCAGGCCCATACAATGAATAACTTGTGAGGACTTTGGATCATTTAAAATTACATATTTTGCTATTGGAAAATAACTGACATTTCTAATTAAATGTGACACAAAACAAGGTAGAAGCAAAATTAATTTAGGTTATCTACAGTCTGGTGAGATGCCTGATACTGTGTTAAGAAATGGAAGCCTATTGTGTTGTATCTTTAAGCTGAATCACATCTATAATTGATATGTATTTGGAGTTCTAAGTTTGTAATTGTTCCTATGCTGGCCCACCCAACAAAAGCTGAGCCCCTACTTGACATAGATATTTTTTATAAACACTTGGAACTTCAGGATGCCTCAGTTGTGTGTGACAGCTGTGGAGGTGCTCATTGCAGGAGTTCCTGCAATAATTTCAGAGTTGTCTAGCTTTTTTTTCCTTGTATCTTTTAAAACCTGTCTACAAGTTCCCGACACATTACCAAGCATATACTAAAATGTTTTCCAGCTCTCACCCTCCCCAAAAGTGTTAAATAGTTTCATAGTTTCATAGTTTCTAGGGTCAGAAGGGACCTGAGCAGATCATCTAGTCCGACCCCCTGCCATGGCAGGAAAGAGTACTGGGGTCAAATGACCCCAGCAAGGTGTTCATCTAACCTCTTCTTAAAAACCCCCAGGGTAGGAGCCTGCACCACTTCTCTTGGAAGTTGGTTCCAGACCCTAGCCACCCTGACCGTGAAGTAGCGCTTCCTGATATCCAACCTAAACCTACCCTCTGTCAGCTTGCGACTGTTATTCCTGGTCACTCCTGGCAGTGCTCGGGGAAACAGTGACTTCCCCAATGCCTGCTGATCCCCCCTGACTAGTTTATACCAGGCCACTAGATCCCCCCTCAGCCTTCTCTTTTGGAGGCTGAACGGGTTCAGGTCCCGTAGCCTCTCCTCATAGGGCCTGCCCTGTTGTCCCCTGATCATATGAGTGGCCTTTCTCTGGACCCTCTCCATGCTGTCCACATCCCTCTTGAAGTGCGGCACCCAGAACTGGACGCAGTACTCCAGCTGCGGCCTGACCAGTGCCACATAGAGGGGGAGGATCACCTCCTTGGACCTGCTCGAGATGCATCTGTGGATGCATGCCAAGGTGCGGTTGGCCTTCCTGACTGCCTCCCCACACTGCTGGCCCATGTTCGTCTTGGAGTCAATGATGACCCCCAGATCCCTTTCCGCCTCTGTGCTGACAAGAGGGGAGTTCCCCAACCTGTAGGTATGGTGCCGGTTGTATCTCCCGAGGTGCATCACCTTGCACTTGTCTGTGTTGAAACCCATCCTATTCTCATCTGCCCACCCTTGTAACCTGTCTAGGTCTGATTGTAGCCTGTTGCATCCTTCCAATGTGCCCACGTCCCCCCACATCTTAGTGTCATCAGCAAATTTGAACAGGGTGCTTTTTACCCCCTCGTCCAAATCACTGGTGAAGATGTTGAACAGTGCAGGCCCGAGGACCGAGCCCTGCAGAACCCCACTCCTCACGTCCCTCTAGGTTGAGAAGGACCCATCCACTACCACCCTCTGGGTGCGGCCCACCAGCCAGTTGGCGACCCATTTGACTGTGTGGGTGTCTACACCACAGCCCCCCAGTTTCTTAATGAGAACAGGGTGAGAGACAGTGTCAAAAGCCTTCCGGAAGTCCAGGAAGACTATGTCCACTGCTACCCCTGCATCTAATGATCTGGTAATCTGATCGTAAAAGGCCACCAGGTTGGTCTGACAGGACCTGCCACTGATGAACCCATGTTGGTTGCCCCTAAGCATGCAGTCCCCTGCTGGCCCCTCCTGGATGTGTGCCAGCATAATTTTCTCGAACAGCTTGCCTAAGATCGAGGTGAGACTAACCGGCCTAGTTTCCTGGGTCCTCCTTCCTGCCTTTTTTGAAGATGGGGATCACGTTGGCCCTCTTCCAGTCCTCTGGTACCTCACCAGAGCACCACGAGTGCTCATAAAGTTGTGTCAGGGGACTTGCAATGACCTTGGCCAGTTCCTTTAGAACTCTAGGGTGGAGATCATCCGGACTGGCTGACTTGAATACGTCCAACCCCTCTAGAAGCTCCCTAACTAAATCCTCGCTAACCCGTGGCCCAGGTGTGCCTCCCCCGGGGCCCGGGCCCAGCAGGGAGGTGGCTGTTCTGGTCCCTACTTAGGAAGACGGAGGCAAAGAAATCGTTAAACATGTTAGCTTTGCCATCTGGTGTGACGACCAAGTTTCCCATGGCGTCCTGCAAGGGCCCCACATTACCCGGGACCTTCTTTTTACCCTCTACATATTTAAAAAAGGACTTCTTATAGATCTGCTATAATAAAATAGAAAAAGACTTATACTTTTAACCAGGATTTTTTAATCTTATTCCCAAATTTTGCATTGACTCAATGGCCCTAAATTTATCATGCACTTTCCCATGTAACTGTGGGTACAGACAGCAGTGACATTTTTCTCTGATCCGGCCACAGAAAGTGGTCTATTGTGCACACAAATGCATGGCTGAAAATCACTTCAAAAATGGCCAATCAGGAAAATATGAGCCCTCGTTACATGAGGAGTCAGATTAAATTTCAAAACAGAGCATCTTCTCTAACTTCTCCCTCTACTTCCTCCCAGCCTGTTGCTGTTTTCAGAATAGGAGGGGGGCAGGGAGCATAGGGGATTCGGTATGGGGTTTTTTTCCCACCCCACCCTCCAGCACTGACTGGGGAACCTCTAAAATGAGCTCTCTACTCCTTCCCCCCCCCCCCACTTTCTGAAACAGGAACAGCTGGGAGAGAGGATGGGCTGTTGCTAGGGGAAAACTGCAGGCTGCAGCCAGCTGCTAGATTCCCCTTCCCCCTGCAACCAACAGTGAACTTCCTGCAAAGCACTCTCATTTACAGCAGGGAGCTGCACTTCTGTCTGCACCCTATGCTATGGTATGGTCCCTTAACATTTTACTCACATGAAGGTTGAAGCTTGGTGTTTTAAAATCACAGAATCATAGAAAGTTAGGGTAGAAAGAGACTACAGGAAAACATCTAGTTGAACCCCTGCTCAAAGCAGGCCTGTCCCCAACTAGATCATCCCAGCCAAAGCTCTGTCTAGCCAGGTCTTGAAAACCTCCAAGGATGGAGCGTCCACCCCCTCTCTGGGTAACCTCTTCCAGGGTTTTACTACCCACCTAGTAAGAAAATTCTTCCTAATATCTAACCTAAATTTCCCTTGCTTCAACTTGAGACCATTGCTCCTTATTCCATCATCGAACACTACTGAGAACAGTCCAGCTCCATCTTCTTTCTAACTCCCTGGAGTAGAACTGGATAGGTTGGAGAAGTGGGCAGATCTGAACAGGATGCAGTTCAACAAGGACAAGTGCAGAGTGCTGCACCTGGGGAGAGGGAACCAGCATTATGGTTATAGGTTAGGGGCTGACCCTCTCAGCAGCACAGAGGCAGAGAGGGATCTTGGAGTCAGGATTGACTCCAGGATGAATATGAGTCACCAATGCGATGAAGCAATAGGCAGAGCCAACCGCACCCTGTCCTGCATCAATAGGGACATCACTAAGAGGTCCAGAGTGGTCTTGCTCCCCCTCTATGCGGTGCTGGTCAGGCCGCAGCTGGAGTCCTGTGTCCAGTTCTGTGCGCCGCACTTCAAGAAGAGAACCTGCAGAGGGTCCAGAGGAGGCCACTTGTATGGTTGGGGGCCTTCATGGCCAGCCCTATGGGGAGAGGCTGAGGGACCTGAATCTCTTCAGTCTCCACAAGAGGAGACTGAGGGGGGATCTTGTGGCTGCCTACAACTTTATCAGGAGCCAGCAGCAGGGACTCGGGGAAAGGCTGTTCACCAGGGCCCCCCTTGGAGTCACCAGGAACAATGGCCACAAGCTGAGGGAGGATAGGTTTAGGTTAGATATTAGGAAGAACTACTTCACTGTAAGGGTGGCCAGAGCCTGGAATAGTCTTCCCAGAGAGGTGGTGCTCCCACCTTCCCTGGAAATCTTCAAGAGGAGACTGGATAGGCACCTGGTTGGGGTCTTATGACCCCTCCTACCCCCAGTGCTCCTTCCTGCCCATGGCAGGGGGTCGGACTAGATGATCTGTCTAGGTCCCGTACGACTCATTGATTCTATGATTCTATGATCCCCTTCAGGTAGTTGAAAGCTGCTATTAAATCCCTTCTCAGTCTCCTTTTCTCTAGGTTAAATAAGTCCAGTTCCCTCAGTCTTTCCATATAAGCAGGGATCCTGGTTATTCCTGATAAGAAAATCACAAATTCTCTGATAACAATAGCAAATTCTCTGATAAAACCTCCAAAATCATTAAAATGAAAGGCCCCTCACTCCACCCCCCCACAGTCCTGTTAATGCCCCTCACTCCCCACCCAACACCTTAGTCTTGCTGGTGCCCCTTGCCTCTCACCCACAGCCCCCTGCCTCCCCTCAGCCCTGCCGGAGGGGCCCCAGCTGCCAGGGCAATGGAGCCGGAGACCTGGGTCTGCAGCCCCCCCTTCCCCGAGCAGTAAGTAGCAATTGCTGCAGCAGACTGGAGCTGCCTGCTGCAGGCTCAGGTGGGTGGGGGCTGGCTCCCCATTGCTGCATGCAACTCCTGGGGAGGCAGAGAGGATCTGTGCCCCCCAGTTCTATGCATGGGGCAGGGGTAGGGGCAGGGTGGGCTGCCCGCTGCAGTCTTGGGCTCCCCCCTACTGCCCTCTCCTGGGAATCCCACAGCTTAGCGGGCGCAACCAGTGTACATTTGCAGATCCACTTTTTTCACATAGTAGCACATGACATTCATCAGCTTCTTGTAAATGGACAATGCTCGCTTTATTCTGACCATTATGTGTCTTCATATAATGATTCAAAATAATGCATACTTTAATATATGTGTGTGTTTGTATGTGATTATCCATTTTCATATATAAGGAGAAGAGATTTGAAGCAGGCATATTCAGTATGATACATCATCTGTCCCCTCCCCACCCATAGCTTTCCAAGATTTAGAGGCCTATAAGTCTGAGGTATCACTTTTAATGCCTAGTGATCAACCTGTTCTCCATGGATTTGGTCCCATTGACTCTAGTTATGTTACCACAACTATCTTAGCTATCTGCAACAATGCCAGGTTTTCTTTTCTATCTTTTTTCCACAACAGAATGTAAAGGTGTTATTTATTGCTTAAAGATGTGATTAAAAACACACAGAAGAGAAAAACTCTGCTCACTTGGCTTAGGCATCATTCTTACTGTACCATGGGGTTACTGTGAGACTGACTTGGCCCAAAATCAAAATATAAAAGAAATGCAACAAAAAGTTAAATAATGTTCAATGTAAATATTTGCATCATTAGCTATATTTGAAATAGAGACATAGGATTGCCTTTAAAGGATGGCATTTGTATTTCAGTAAGATGTATACAGCCAAGAATATATGTGCTACTGACATTCCCTTATAAACCAGCAGGACACAGAATTGGCTGCAAAACAAAAAGCAAAGCATATCTTATTCTTGCAGCTTCTACAGAGTATTGTCATCATTTTGCATTGTTGTCAAACATCAGGCAATGTGTTTGTGGCTCCATTAGTCCAGACATGCATTGCTCAAAGACAATACCCTCGTTATTTTTCCATGTTTGAAAAGCCAATGTATAATTCTATATCATATTTACTTGATTCCATGACAAAACCCCACTCCTCCCTCCCCCTCCCCTTCCCCCTCCACCTGCTTTCCTGGTTTAATGAGGCAATGGGGGAGCAGGCAGCTCTGCAGCTCCAGCTCCAACCTTGGGTCAGGGCTGAAGCTAAGGCTGCTGCCTGCTCCTCTGCCACCTCTTACCCCAGAGCCTCAGATCACATCTTGCCCCTCACTCTCGCCTTTCCCATGTGTCCCCCACTGCATCACTGCTTCTCTCCCCACCCCATCTCTCCTTTCCCTCCTTTGGTGCTGGCCCCAGGCTGCCCTGGCCAGCCCCATAGCAGTGGGGCTGACCCATACTGCATCTATAAGGCTGGGTGGGGGCTGTGCTCCATGCCCCAGGCTGCAACAGGGATGGAGCCTGCCAGTGCTGAAGCTGAGGGGGAGGGACAGGGGGAAGGGGGAGGCAGGAGCCTGAGGCTGTGTGTGTGGCGGGGGTGGGGGGAAGGAGTGGAAGGGAGCAGGCATAAAGGGGCAGATAAGTGGGAAGGGACAGGTGGCAGGGGGCAAGTTGCCTGCCCCCCACCTGCCCCCCGGCTCCCTCACCTTTACACTGCCTGCCTCCTACCACCTCTCCCACTACTGTCTGTCCCCCACTGCTCTCCCACCTCCTGCCTTACCACATGACCCCCCTACTGCCTGCCCCTGTACTGCTCCCCTCATCACTTCTCCGCCACTGCCTGCGCTGGTGGTGGGAGGATGTATTTAAGATGATCCTCCAATAATTCATTTGATTCTATACATGGGAAATTATAATAAACGTATACATTTCCTATGTGTAGAATCTAATTATTGGTGGGGAAGGTTGTCTCAAAGTCAGGGTCATCTTGGATTTGGATAAATACAGTGTGCATGGGTGGGGGGTTATTACAACCAAACATTCACAGCTGGTTTTAAGCATGTTCATCTTCAACTGCATGATACTGGTCTCATTTGATCCCAGTTCTTGTTCTCTTTGTATCTGGTTCATTCTTTCTTCCTTTGGCCTACTTTCTATGTCCCATTCTAGCTGCTGCCACCACCTCCTGATGCTTTCTTTCCCTTGAAAGCACCGTGTTCAGACTATGGGCTACAGTTTACAGTCCCCTATCGAGTTTAGCCAAACACTGTCCTAATACAAAACAAGATGATGCTAAGAATAGCTATTAATTAGAGCTAGTTGAACAATACAAAAAAAGTGTGTCATGAATGCTTTTTGTGAATAGATTGGTTGAGTTCACTGTGCGTTATTCTAGTGTCATGAAAAATTAATAAGGAAGGTTGAGAGCTAGAACGATAAATCCTGTATAGTCAATGAGAGATCTCCTCAAAAGATCAGCATGAAAATTTGGCAAACTATTCACAAGCCACAGCAGGAAATATTAAATTACATAAGTGTAAAGCACAGTCAGAAAACTTAGTTATGCCAAGATACGGCCTTCCAATAGGCTCCTAGCTGACAAGCCCACAATTAAATTAGGGATAAAACTGACCAAAGAAAATGGAAACATACTATCAGGAAAAGAAATTGTAGACAGGTCTATTAAACAGTTTCCCTAGAGAAAGAGTGGAAGCATTACTGGAAACAAAGTTAATGTTCTGTGGGAACAATTATGTAGTGTTATGTTCAGATGGGAACTGAAGTAACTTTTCCAGTTTCAGTATCTGGGAGAGGGCACGGCTGGGTATTTATACACATCCTTTTTTTCCAGCAACATGCCGGAGATCCGCCACTTCGGAGCAGCCTTGACTAATTGAGTCCACTCTGCACAAGAGCTGAAGCAAACTGCACTGCTCTGCATGCAGTTGTATAAGCAGCGAAATGCATGTCAGCGCACAGAAAATGGTAGTGGTCCGCTTTTGAACTAAAGTACCTCCAAGGTGTTTTAGTTAAAAAAATGTGCCACTGCCATTTTCTCAGTGTTGGTGCACGTTTTGCTGCTTATACAACTGTATGCATCGCAGTGCTGGGAGCTTTTCAAAGCACCCAGGGCAGCAATGTGTACGTGTATAAAAACGCCCGTAGAGGCTAACTCATTCACTTAGAAATTCATAAACTTTTGGAGGTAACAGCTTCTGACAAGGTAGAGCCTGTCACCTCTGAAAGTTTGTGCATGTCCAGATAAGTTGGCCTCTAAGATTTTTTGTTACATGTTCACTTTCACATACGTTAAGGGCTCTTAAACAGGAGCGTCTGCACATTAAGGCAAGAAAAGATAAGCTAAGTACTAGGGTTGTGCGAGGCTTCAGTCCCCGATTCGATTCGGCAGAGATTTAGCCCAATTCAGTGGCTGAATCTCCAAATCTGAATTGAATCAGAGGACCCTTTAATGTCTCTGAATCGAATCAGAACCCTCTGAATTAATCTGGAGACATTTGGAAAGATTTGGCAACTCAGACACAGACACAGCTTTAAATGTTTTTTCTACATACCTCTAGGTAGCAGGTGGCTGGGGAGTGCTGTGATATAGGGTGGACAGGAGTGCCAGGGGCTCCCCAGCGCACTTGGCAACAGCCCCAGAAATGGACCAGAAGCACTTCTAGCCCACTTCTGGGTTCACCAGGGAGCGAGTGAGGGGGCCCCCCATGCACCCTGGCTCAGTTACTGGTGCCTCCTGGGACTGGGGGGGCACTCAGCATCCCCCAGCAACTGATTGCCAAGGGGGAGGCACAGAGGGGCCCCACACTGTGCTCCCTGGTGGACCCGGAAGTGGGCTGGAAGTACTTCCAGTCCACTTTTGGGTTCATTGCCAAGCATGTGGTGGGCCCCGCCCCGTGCTCCTGTGGGATGCTCCATCCACTCCAGTATCGCAGCGTTCACAAGCCGCACTGGTACCTTGAATTGGTACCTGTGTCTATGTCTGAATCACTGATTCACTGTATCAGCAGTGATTCTTCAGATTCGGATTGTAACCCATCTGAATTAATTAATTGAATCACTGTCCTAGCCCTGCTTCTGTTCACCAGCCCTCTGATGGCAGGTCAGTGCATTGCACATTAGGGCCCATGCCAACTTGAATGCAACCTAAAACTCCTCAGTCAGCCCTAGACATATGTACTGCTAGAGATAATATATAGCACCCTAAGGTGTCACCCTGTTAGGTCTTCTGCCTGTTTTCTGACTAACAAACACAGCCAACTACCTCTCTCAGATTCTACTATATGTGATTCGTTGGATGGAGGCAGGGAGTTCAAAATCATATTGCCTTAAATAGTTCTTATTGCATTGTAAAATACTATGAGGAAGAGTCCAAGCTCAGCAATGTTATGACCATGATGATCCAAGAGCAGAAACATAATAGTGCACAGATCCATTTGGGTTAGATAGTATTTGGGATTACAACAACTGAAACATGCAGCATTTACTAAATTATGTTACATGGGAATCAGAAATGGATGAGTGACTGATTCTTGGTAGTATGCTTAGAAGGGTAAGATAAGTAGGATCTAATATACACACAAGTGGCCCGAAGTATCAATTATGTAGCTAATTTTTGTGCTACTCACCTACCTAAAGAGGAGCTGGATTTGGGCCTTAGAGGCTTCAGTTTGATCCCAACCTTGCCATGCATCATACAGCTCTATTCCAAATGCAAATTTCTTGCCAAATTGCTGGCAGTAACTCTTAAAAGCTCTGGAATGTGCTCAGAGAAACTGGCCTACTGTGTGCACACACACACACACACACACACACACACACACTTTTATTAAAACTTTTCATATTGGTTTTTGACTACTGGAGAAAATGCATATAATTTTTTTTCAGTCATTTTATGTTGCTAAAGGGGGGAATTACATGCATTGAACTAGTCCTGATAAGAAAAGGAGGATTATGGGCACTGAACTATTTTAGGAGTCCAAGAAACACTTGTTATATACTATATAGAGCAATTTAAGGGTATTTCAGTATCATGCATGGATGAATGTTTACAGTAAAACCTTCTTTGCAAAATGAATTGCCTAACCATAGCAACACATATTAATTTAACATTTAAGGATTGTTATTGTATACAAATAGTGGCAATTAGTTTAGAGAGGTTGTTAGCTACATTACCCTGAAGAAAGGAAAAAAGCAGGACAGGATGGTACCATATAGGCTTAACCAGTTCAGAAATGCATATCCTAGGTAACAGGCTACAAAGCTTATTTATTTCTGAACCACTCAGCAATTAGCATAGCATGGACTGGACAGTGGCTTTTAAAGTTAGACCCAAGGTCTCAGCCCTGGTTTTATACAAGTTACACTGGCAAAGTATTTAACATCAGAGAGGCTGCCTCTGAAGCCTTAGCTGTCTTGGGTCAGTTATTTGGAACTGTCTAAAATTACTATGTTGCTTTCTTAATATTTTATTAACAGCAATATCTGCTGTTGAATGACACCTCAATTACCAGTGAGGGGCAAGAGGCCTGAAATCAAGATGGCAGAAGAAGAAAAGAGCTTCTTTTCCTCATGATGCACCTTTGACCTTTGAGGTATTTTATTCAGGTGTTTGCTGGTGGAGAGAATGGGATTCTTTAGCATTTATGCTCTGATGAATGAGGCCTGTTTAATTACTTAGGCTGTTTTTTCTGTTCTTGTGAAGTGCATAGCTGGAAAGGATCCGTTTGATTGACAGCCTTCAAGAGCTTGTGGTAAAAATAGTGTGAAAGTCTCTCTTCATAAAACAAAGGTTTTAAAGACTGAACACATGTGAGGCAGGCGAGGCAATTAAGCTGATATTGTATTTCAAAGCTCTACAATCTCTGTGACTGTGTGTTTTTACTCAATCCCTCTTTGTGATATTAGATCTTTTTACTCATGTACCAGCTGGAGAAAGATTAATTTTTGTTTGGTCTCTTACAAGTTTTAAAATCCAATTTAAATATGAGGTTAAAGACCACAATCTGTACTTTTAGAGCAGATCCAATCCCGAGTAAACTGATCCAGATCCCTAGAATTAACTCAGTGCAACAGAATGCAGGATTTGAACTGAACTCTTTCAGACCTATCAATTACTTTATTAAAATACTGTTTCTTCATCCAGCCTACCACAGCTACCCACCTTAGCACACGTAGAAGACTAAGTGAACAGGGAAGTTCTTGTACTGTCCCCTGTAGCTCCCCAAGTGCTGGCAGCTTCCATTCATCTGGCATAGGCATTTCAAATTCCTCCTTTACTGATGGCCCACTGTTAGTCTGAGGGCAAAAAGGCAAGAATGGACTGGTCTTACCGAGGATTTAGAATGAACAGGGCAACATTCAGTGATATCTGCACTGAGCAACCCCTTGGTCCATGAGGGCATCAAAGAACATGAAAAAAAACAGGTGGCAGTTACTATTTGGGGACAAGCAACACCCCCCTTCTTCCAGTAGCTTTGTATCTGTTGCTGACCAGCTCCACATGAGTAAATCCACAGATCAGATGCCCAGGTCTGCAGTAACATTCAGGCAGTGCTGGGAGCAAAGGTTATTCAGACTCTAATCCACAGGAGGTCACTGCTGGATTTGCCCACATGCAGTTTCTGAACTACATTGGGACCAAAGGCATGAGCATTACTATCCAGAGCACCAGGGCTTAGAGTACATTATAAAAACACTAGTGTAAAAGCCTGTCAAAACTGATGGGCAAAAAATAGGTTACTTGCTATAGGGTGCCATGTTTCTGTTATCCACCGTGTCATTACCGACTTGAGCTGTTCTGCCTGGTCGTCTTTTATACAACGGGTATCCATCAACATTTCCAAGTGTCTCCTCTCTAAACTCCTTTGGATATATCTTCAGATATTGATGATTTTCCATGCACAGTGTATTTTAATTTATTCCTCCACATGGTCTGTGAATCATACATCTTGTCACAATGATCTTTGCTCAACAGACAATACACTGTTGTACAATCAAATGTTTGTTTTAAAGTTCTGGTAATGCTTGTTGTTCTGATTGGTCATCAAATCCTGCAAAAAAAACTCTTGGAGACAGAATCTTTACCCTTATGACAACAACCTCGGAATTGGCCATTTGATGGTCTTTCAGCTTGAAAATTTAAAGAGGCACAAAATTGGCACACCACATTCATCAAGCTACAACTATGTTCCTCAATCTAGTCTTCAGTGAATCTATTGTCTACTCTTTCAGCCTGTCTTCTATTGTCTCTCCCTTTGCCTTTCCATTGCATCTCTTCTATGATGTCCTTTGCTCGTTTGTTTAGTTTTGTATTACTTCTGTCATTCTTTCTGCACTGAACTGTCTCTTCTCTGCTTCATCCATTGTTTCTGAGAGCCCTTTGCATCTCCTCTTTGCTCATTTGATTTGTTTAGTCTTACTCTTGCTGTTCTTTCTGCATTTGGTAAGGGTGTTATGGGTCAAAGTTAAAGTAAGGATGTTAAGGGACAATTTGTGCTCTGATACTGAGAGTACATCATAACTAATTGAAACCAGTAAGTCCAGAAAAGTGAGCGCAAATATGGTTTTTTTGAGTGTGATAGATGGAATGATAAAGACACAAACAAAGCAAATTATTAGAGGATAGTCCACAAGATTCATTAGGGATCTGGGACATCCTTATGATTTGAATAAAACAGTAAAGGTATAGCCTGAGAGCATCCTTACAATCATTTCTATGAAAGGACTGACCAACACTCAATCAGAAAGCCTTATTCCACCTATAAAATCATGAGCACAGTCCCCCAGATCAATAGGAAAAATGGAATTGGTGCTTGAATACACCCACAGGTGAAACATGGTTTATTTGTATTGTATAACAAGATTATTGATCCAACCATAGGCACTATCATACAGTACAAGCCAGAGTTCAGGTTACTTAAACCCATGGGATTTTGCTTTCATACAAAGCACGTGCTCAAAGCATTTTTGTTCCCAGTCTTGTTTCTTCTTCCATTACTCGCATGGTCATCTCATCACTCCTACACTTAAGAAGCACAGCTTCTGTTACTCATAGGTCTCTGTGAGACAAAGCCCCATTAATTTAAGCATTACACAACAGAAGTAAGATGTATGGGCAGAGACACGGGGCTCACTTCTGTCTTCCTGTCTGGATTTTGCTTGATTAGCTGCTTTTTCAAGCAACAACTTCCTTGACAGATCCTACGTCTATTGCTCTACCAGTCAGCTGTTTGTCTCCATGGCTTCTGGATCCCTGCAGTATTGAGAGCAGTGCTTGATCTTAGAGGCAGTCCCTGCGACTCATACAGCCAAGGTCTTTTTATACAGAAAAAAAAAACTTTATCTTCCAATCTCGAAAATGGTAATTAAAATAAAAAGTGATTTACACAAAATATACAATGAAACTCCAACAAAAAAAAGCAACAGCTTTCTATTAGCTTTGACTGTTCAAGCAAGTGGAGGTGTTCTCTTTCACACTAATGGAGACAGTTCTGCCCCTCTTCTCAGAATATGGAAGTTCCCACTTAACAGCTAATATAAATCCTAATTTTAAATTATTTAGAAAAAGCAATCAGAAGATAAAGACTTTTAAAAAAATTTATTGCTAATATATATTGCAACAGGAATTTATCTCGTTACTTTTTCCAATGCCTGAGTCCTATAATAGCAGCGTGGGCCCTATAATAGCAGTATCAATAATTAAAACACAAAAATAAATGATTTAATACCAGAGTTTAGAAGATTAGTTACCTTGTTAAGTCATCACAAGTTGTTTTTTCCTTATCTTTAACAGGTATGGGTGGTTTGCAACATTTAGCTTTATACACCATTATAGCTATGGACATTGACAAAATGTTTCAACCTCTAACATAATCCTTATGAAATGCAGTTTTGGATTTATTTTTGATTAGTACAAGTGATAAAAGCTATGTAGGTCTGGAGATGATTTCAAGAACACATTTATAATTTGTGCATCCTACCTCAAGTAAGAAATAGAATACACAAACAGGTCAGTGTTAATACTGAAAAAACAAGATATACAACTTTAAACAACTTGTTTTAACATTTATCCAGTAAAAGGGGGGGGGGGGAAGAAGGAGAGGATTGCATTCAGCCCAGTTAAAAAAAAAATAAAAAAAATCTGAAGTGCTCAAGTTAGTTTAGAAAAGTTAACAACAGGTCTCAGATTCAAAAAGCAGGTTTTCTCCACTAGCAGGCAGCTATGATAATAGATGCAAACCCCATTTGTGTTTCACTGTTTGTAAAAAATCCATCATTTCAGAATACTAAACACCTTGTTTGGATCATTTATTTGCAAAATGACACATAACAAAGCTATATTTAAGAATAAGATACTGTAGCAGCAAGATATCATACTTTAGGGGAACTAAACTATGAGAACCTGGGTTTTCAAAACCATTCAGCAATTCATCATTGCAACAAACCAACTGGTTTGCAGGGGTGGAATTAGGTCAAATGTTGAGTACTTTTGAGAATCACACTGAACATTTTTATAAATATATATGTATTCTGAAAAAGGTTTTCAGAGTATTTTTTATGGAAAAAATGCTAAAATTTTGACTTAAATGAACTTGATGGCACAATTTCCATGGTCTTCAGTGTAACCAGGATTTCACCCGTTTTCTGAATGTAATCATAAAACCATAAATGGTACAGCCTTTCTGAGCATGGATTTATAATAGAAAAATCAGCTGAAACCCAAGTGCTCCCAACTTCAGTTTGAGATTTTCTGGACAGTAACTAGATAACCAGTTTTCTGTACTAGAAACAAAAAAGTATGCCAAGAGAGGTACAGTCAAGTGAGTTATTAAAAAAAGTCATGAGGTGACTACACACAAATTAAAATAACAGGTTTTGAGAGTCAGAAGCTTCAAGGCAATGGCTTAGTAACTATTTTTACAGACAGGAGTTTGAAAATCATCTTGTTCAGTGAAAATCTCCATAGCAACATAACTGAAAGTCATATGGCAAGATCAAGCCTCATTTTGGTAGTGACTATTAAGTTAGGTCTAGCAAGAATTTCTTGTTTACTATGCAAAAATGCAGTTGGTTCCGCAAGCAGGAAGAACAATTACCAGTATTACAAGCATTTCTGGATATTAGTAACAAGGATTAAGTCCATAATTCAAAGGCAAATTTTGCGATTACATATGGCATTTCTTGGATTGCAGGAAGAATGCCTGGAGACAGCCTATCAAGAGCTATATTGTAGAACAGGGATGTTCCTTTTCTTTTCACTTTCATGACTGGTGAGCTACAAGCATCTCAAAGTCCACTGAAGCCAACAGAAAGGCACCCACAGACTTCACTGAGGACTGGATTAGGTCCTCAGTAAAAATGATAAATAGTACACAAAGCCAGAAGAGTCCAGTGTCCTCTTTCTGGTGCAAACCATTCTGAATACTGTTTCAAGAGTAAAGTATTCAGCTAACTAAGAGAACTGAAGAGAAACCTTTTAGAGTGTCAACTCAGTCACTCACAACCTGGGTAAGTTTCACATTAACTAGGTTTCAACTGCATCATAATGTTTCAGTTCCACAGTTGCATGAACTGGAATAACCATGGCAATGAGTATCAATAGGTAGTTTCAACAAATGCAAACATAACATAGTTTCAGTTTGCTACTAGATTTTGACAGCAGCAATGAGGTAAGTTGATATGCAGAATAAAGAAGAGTTCAGGTAATTTGCAGTTGACAGTTTACGTATTTTAGATACCGAGTCCTCTACTGTTCTCTGGAACAACTATTAACTTTTATAGTTCCTGTGCTGCTACAGGGTGAACTATGCCTGTAACATGTCAGGCTTCCCCTTCAAGGATTGCAAATTTTTATAATGGATATCTTCTCTAAGCTGTATATACACAAGGCAGCAGAATGAAAAAAATGGTAGAAAAATCCAGAAATTGTCCTCTGTGCTCTTTTTGATAGTGTGACTAATTATCAGTTCTTAAGCACCATGTACATTACAAAAGACACACTAATGAAATGCAAATTATGAACACCTCATTAACTACATTTAGCCTTTTACAATGAGAAATAAAATAGGATTTAAGACAATATGGAAACAAACAAAGACATTAAGACATGACCTATTCTGGTAGGAATTAAGACTTCTTATCGACTAGCAAATTCAGAGGACTTCAATCATAAAATTAACTGAACACCACACTACTTTAGTAGCACTGCCTTTAAAAGATAATTGAAGATTCAACTTTACACTATTCAAATCTCAGACCAGTGAACCTGGTTCATCTTCACTCCAACACTCACAACCACAAGTTATACAATCTTTTGTAGTTAGAGTAGGTGAAATCCTGGCCCAATTAGGATCAAAATTCCTACAGGTTTCTGTGATGTCAGGATTTCACCAAGAAGCTTACATTTGTTCAGACACACAGTAAAGGTAACAGACTTGAAAAAAAATGTGGCAAATGATAATATTTTTAGGTCAAATGTGGCTAAACTATGTTTGATGCTATGCTGATCTACACAAGGGTGGCACTCAGCTTTTAAAAAAGAGTCACATGGCACATCTGTGTACTTACCAAATAAGATGTCAAATAATATTGAACATCAAGGAGGTGTTTACACACAGACTAAAATAAATAACAGTTATTTTATTATTCAAGTGAGCGCACACTTTGAAGTTTGGTATTTGCTGACAGCATTTATAGACAAAATCATCAAGTAAAACAAGTCAGATGTCAAATTTCAGTAGGTAAAAGGTCCCTAGTTTCCACTCAATTTCTTCATGACTGAACTGTCAGGGTCAGCATTAGTGAAAATGCTTCCTACAACCACATGTGTGCCCCAGAGATGATGTCGAATAACTTTGCAGCAACCAAGATCATCAACACAAAATCCTAAGTGACGGTAGCGTTCATCTGTTTCAAAAAGCGTGTTGTTGGTGTATGGTCCAAAAAACTGGAAAAAGAGAGAAAATTTTCTTAGAGTCATGAATATTTTGGATCAGACACCCTCAGCTAGGACCTAGCTTACTTTAAAACAAAATAGATACCTAGGAATATTAACTGAATTGTTTGAAACCAATTTAAGTATTTTACTGTGGATACTATACCCAGACCTTTTTGTTTTTTTCTGACAGATGCACTCAAATTAACCTTCATCCCACAGGATTTTGACACTAAAATTGTTTGCAAACATGTTTAGCCTCTGCCTTGGGAAGTACCTAGACCCACCTATAGTACTAGAAAATTCTGGGGGTTGACACAGCTGTTGCTTTGCACCATACTGCCAGAACATGTCCCCAGTGGGGGTCTGAATCCTAATTTTGGCAGCAGGCCCTGCTTCTGCTTGTGCCACCCTTAAATTCCCATCTGCTCCAAGAGCCTTGTGGGCCAGGTAACCTGGCTTTGCAGGCCAGATCTGGCACATGTTGACACTCTTTATTTAGATTACATATGAACTTTATTTTGGTGCAAATACAGTGGCTGTCATTAAAAATTAATTGTTGTGAAAGGTTTACCATTTCCAAAAACACCTGCGAGGATAAAGAATGTCCCTGAAAACAGCAAAATTAAAATACACTACAGCTTCTAAAATGAATGCATTGCAATAAACTATTAAAAACAGTTAAATTATACAAGTTCATTTTTATCACTTCACTTCAAAAAGTAAATGGGACTTTGCAGTGACAGCTTGTAGGATCTAGACTTTCATCCTTATGTTTTAGAGCCTAAAGAAATTTAACTTTATACTCAAATTCCGTACACATTTTAACTATTCTAAGCAATAGCTCTACAAGGCACTTATTGCTATCACCACGTTTACTCAAATACAAGATGAGATTCCCCTCTACTGAGCATATGGAAAAAAAATGACTAAATACATTGTCTATCATTAAACTGCTGCTAAAAGCAGCATGTGCTCAGTAATGGAAAAGTTATGAAGTCAATTAATTAATTAATTAATTAAAAGCAACCAACACTGAATATAACTGTAAAACACATGGCCAACATGCTGATAGGTGAGTGTAATCCATTTGAATAAAATATATGCTAGTGCCCATTAAGTGCAATCCCCCTCACAGTTGACTCCTTTACAAGTCATGGTGAACCACAACACTGCAGTTCAACCAGAATCCCTCTGCCACTCCCTCTCTCAGCCTGGCCCATATAATTAGTGTGGCCTTGCCCTTCATGAAGTGAAGCCATATCAGGTCGCCCTGCACCACATCTGCATATTTTTTCGAGCATTCCAGGACTTGTGGCAAGAGCACCCAGTTTCAATCATTAGCGGGGGCTAATTAGCACATGGCTCTTTTGGGGACGGGGGTGGTATCTGGAGTATACACATATACTGAGCAGTGCCAAGCTGTATAGGTTACTGTGGAAGGTGGGACTATAATAATATGTGCCAGGGTGAGAGAGGGCAGGACAGAGGGTATTCTAGGTGAACTGCATGCAATGTTGTCCCTCACCATGACTTGAAATGCTGTTGACTCTGGTGGGATCCAACCCAGTGAACTCCGTGGTAAATCACGAGCCTTTTGACTTTGGATTAATACCATGCAAAAGTGATACTCAAAAACATCTGTATGAAACACCTATGCTAAAACTTACAGCAGTTTCAAAAAAAAGGTAACGTGCATTAATTCTGGATGAACTAAGTACTATATACAAATTACTACAACTATGTTTAATTTCAAGGTTACTGTTTTCAAATTTGCTTCTCATTTCCATGTGCTCAAGGAGAGCAGGGATTGACAGTAAAGTGAGGGGGAAGGGGCTGCCAGGGAAAAAAGTTAGGGAGAAGCAGAGAGCAAAGGGCTAAACTCCCTGGATTTATTTTCCCTACTGTAGCAATGGAAAGGGAACAAATTCAAGGCAAACCTCCAATAATTAGATTCTGTACCTAGAGATTTCTAACAAATATATATATTAAAAAAAAGTATAGAATCTAATTATTGGGGGGCCGTCTTCTATTTCAGTAAATACAGTACTTTGCATGTGATAAAACAAGACCCAGAGATAAAATTACTTGTGCAATGTGACCAAGTAGATATTAAAAAAACTGGGACTGAAAAATAAGGACTCATGTTTCTCAAATCTGTATTCATACAAATGAAGTTTTCCTATATATTTTAGTACTGTCAGTGTATGTTTTACATTAAAACAGCATGTTTATATTTTTCTAATGAGCACTTAATACCAAAGTAAGAAGAGTCACTTGGCAAGAAGATATTACAACAGGATTCAATGCCACCCAGCTCTTTTGAACGAAACTACATATATGCAAATACCACTTTCATAGATTGCTCTGGCTAGAAGTTCTCTTTGTCTATGCGATTCTAGGTTGCAAAAGGCCATACATGCATAACACATGACTAAGAGAGGATTCTGTTCCACTGAAAAAAGAGTCTAGTCAACTTAACAGTTAACCAGTCATCTCTATTTACCTTATTAGGGCCCACTCAAGTAAAAGACACATCATAGACAGATGTAACAATTGTACCCATCAAAATATCTTAAGCTAGGTTATATCCCACTTTAGGTTTTCAGTGCAATGAATTTCAATGCAATGGCCTTAATAATATAACGAAAAGTTAAGATTTTAGTTTTTTTAAAAATAGCTGTGTTTAAAATAGGAGTGGGAACTATCAAATTATCTAAACAACACATAAGCATTTACATCACATATTATTTTAGCAGTGATTTTTCTGTTAGGGATTCTAAGGTAATTCATTCTTCACACTTCATTTCTTGCATTTTTGTCAACATTTTTCTTTAGACTGACTATTGTACCTGCAGTTTGTATGGCATGGATAAAAAGCATCTAGAAACAGAATCATGACCATCATCATCGATTTAAAAATTAGTACGAACCATCTCATCGATGTCTGAGCTGAATTTTAACCAAGTAATTCACAAACCACTACAACTTTATGTAGCCAAATCACCATTCCCCACCCCATTCTGCAAAGCAACTTACTGCTTGTCCTGAAGAAGGATCAATGAAGTCTGCCCAATATCCTTCAGCACATAGCGCATAGCAAATCTCTTTGGCACCATTAATGAACTAAAAGAGAAGAAATATAAATCACATTAAAATGGAGGTACTCCTTTTACATTTAAATATAAAATCAATTTTTAAAATGGGAGTTCATGAAGATCTTAAATTTACACCAAAAAATGTGAAGTTCAACACAATGGAAAAAGATCAACATTACTAAGAGGATTAAAATTAATGACATATTACACTATGACAGTCACATGAGATCTTAAAAGAAATTCTTTATAGCAGTAAGTAAAGGATTAAAAATTTGTACAACCAGGATGATGTAATTACTTTGATTGCTCATGCAGACTGCAGTCATACCTGTTAACCTCTTTAAGAAGTCAGTCATTACTTCATGAAGCTCTCTATTTCTCCATTTCACTTGTAGAGCAAACGTGGTTTTCCTAATCTGATGCTATAACATTTCATTACATTTATATCTTTGTTTGAAAAGGCTTTTTTGTTCAAAATATATGGAAAACTGGACAGAATAATGTGAGATAGTTCAATTACAATCAAATAGCAAATGCTCTTAAAAATAAATCAGAACACTAACAACTCTAGTTATAGATACTGAAATAGTTTCGTAAGTATTCTGTTCTTTGATTCCTGAAATTAATTACCATGTTGTAATTAACAGTGGGCAATTCCATTCTTCCAAATATTTTCAGGGTAAATAATGGAAGTTTTGCTCCTACATTTTTCAAACAAATGACGGAGACCAATTAATTAAAGTTTTATAATAATTTTTAGAAAAATGGTATCATATTCTCCTCCCCAATTAAAGATCCCCAAAGCACGAACTCAAAAATTGTAAGAATTTATCTTCTGAAAATGACAGCTTCTATATAGCAACTGATCTGATAAAACAAAGATTTGGTTGTTATCTGTGGTGTCAGAATTCTTTCATTTGTTTGACATGTAAAAGAAACAAACCATAATCTTAAGAAGCATTACATCTGTGACATCCACACTGACCAGATTACATACCATGCTAACCTAGAGGCTGTTTTGGCATGGCAACAAGCCACAAACAATCATGTGATAGGCTTCCGATTCTCTCTCTTTTGCTGCATTAGGTAGCCTCTCCCCCCAAATACACATAAATGACTGAATTTACTTTTGTTACTCTTCCATGGATGCCAATTTCATAATATTACTTTAAAAATAAGGAAATATAAAAGATGCCAAAGTTTGTAAACTTGTACGCTATTCTTATGCTTGTACTCCAGACTCATAGTTCTGCATATCAAAATTTCAAATCCAGATTACACTTAGTAGACTTGTCTATTTAGAAGGGCTTAAAACAGGAACAGTTCTCTCAAAAAGTGAACTATTTTTCAATTTCTTTTAACAGTTATCTATACATTTTATTTTTAAATACACAAATAATCTGAAGACAGCATTTAATGCTGCATTTTTCATATATCAGATCTTTTGACCCTATGTTGTAACAATCTCATAGCAATCACTTAAAGTGATGTTAATTAAAGCTTGAGACTAACGACAGTAAACACACAGATTTGTCTGTCAATAACCTCCTTAGCAAAAGCCTCTCACATTAAATTAGAACTTCAGAGGTTATTTCTAACCATCTATGCAGCAAACAAATAGACCATTTTATTGTGAATTTGCTGTTAGTAACCTTTAGGCCAGGAGGTTACATCTAACATCCCAACACCCCTACAGTGACTACATTAGACTTGACAGGGGGGTGCACAGAGAAGAAAGAAGACAATTAACATATAATTAGACCAGATTACAACGCTAAAGACCAACAGACCAAAAATAATTTGAAGACAAGAACATGCCAAAATGAAGGGAGTTTTATGAAATCTTCATGTTGAAGCTTCAGATGGCTTTTCTCGTAGTAAAGGTTTACATGGCCTTTACTTACAGGCTGCAGTCACGTATAAAACTTGGAAGATAATTAATAGAACCATGTTCAAGCTTAGTTTTTACTAGCACCGATCCTCATCTGTTACAGTAAGGCCCCTCCCTCTACAGGCAGAATTCTCTAATTTTGTAAATGTCTACAAAGTTTTAAAAGAGTTACATTTTAGTTACTACAGTTGGAGAAAAAAAAATTAAAGTAGTAAATACTGACGTCTACAGGATTAGGTAATTAAAAAAATACAAAACATATCAAGTAAAAGTTATGAGAAAAGAAGAGAAGAGAAGACGATGACATGACCCACCTCTAGTGGTAATTCAGTTTGATTCGGCTATACTAAGCAAAAATGAAAACTTATTTTTTGTGTATGTCAAACATTTTCTTGTAGAAGTATAAAAGATAGGCTAAATTAATCAACACTAGAATTCAGGGGAACATACTGATCTAAAACTGCAGCAATAAGGAAAGACAATTACTCTCACACAAGGAGACTCTATTAGTCTTCTCGCTAGTAAGCAAAATAATTAATACTTTTCAGTCCAAAAATTCTTTGCATAAAAAAAAAAAAGTCCATGAATTCTGCAGAACAAGTTTTAAAAAGTCCTCATTTTCTCAGTAGGAATAATTTGGTTAATGACTACTGTAAAAGCAAATTACACAGTACCCAGTGCCAGGCCTAAACTCATGAATAATATATAACCAAAGAATAAACTGATACCATTTAAAATACTTACATTTTCTAACAGCATCTCTCTTTCATCCTCTACTTCTTGACTCCATGCAGTCATATCATTGTTAGTTTTCTGAGTTACAGTTAGAACAGTTACATTTTTGATAGTCACCTCTGGAAATAAGGACTCAAAATCTAAAGCAAATAAAATCCACATTTAAGGGTCCAACAGGTTGGCTTTGCATATTTCTCTATACTTTTTTTCTAATCGTACACAAGTGAATGTTGGCAAATGTCAATTATTGTATTCACTGCCCTATATTTTGACTTAATTAAAAAATGTTTCTATCTTATAAACACCACATTCACTTGCCAAGAGTCACAAAGTTACAAAACCAACTCGTCTCAAAACTCAGTCCTGTTCAACTAATCCACTGTCTTTCTAGAAAGCAGAGGGACAGACTTTACAAGAAAACAAAATAAATAATACATTAGATAATAAAAAGCTGTCTTCTACACTGAGTAAAAGACAACACTCAAAATAGATCTCAGTTATACAAAAAAAATTAAGGAAAAAGGTTAACCATCAATTTATTAATTTGTATATTATTTGTAAAATAATTTAAATCATACACTTGCTTTTTACTTTAAAATACTAGTTTGATGTGAAATGCCACTTTAACAATCATGTTGTTATGGATTATTTCTTAAAACGTGCTTAAATTTGGAAGGTTTAGAAATACTGTATACACTACAGGTTTAATTAGCTGGTCAGCATCTCAATTTTTAATGTTATAAAAACTGTCAAAAAGAGCCAAAAAATACCTTTTCGTAAGATTTCGGGACAAGTTTGCACTGCACATTCTACCTTTGCATTTTCAAAGTATGTTTCTGCATTATTAACTTGCTGTTTTTGTGGGACATCAGCACCCTGAAAAAGTCAAGGAAACATAAATGGTAACATTCACATTTATTCTATGCAATATGAAGACGACTGTAGCTCTGGTGGTAGTTTCATAAAAATAATACCTGTAGCAGCTGGAACACACACAAGTAAGTCTCTTAAAAAGGGCTTAAATAAAAACGAAACAAATAAACAAACAACATTTTAAAATGCCCATAGGATGCACTTCTGAGGTTGATAAAAATTGTTACTCTAACATACCAGTGGGGAAACCAACTCATGGAACGGCAAATTGTTTAGTCAAAAAAACCAACCCTGAGACTAAATAGGTTAAACTCAGGTCTTAGTTCCAGGCCTATGTTTTGAAAAGGGTAGTGCTGACTTGTAATAGACTAGCTTAGTTTCCGATCAGGCAGTCACGAGTCTAGCCTATGGTGCGATTTCTTATTGATGAAAAAATAACCATTGTTCTCACGTCTATAGCTGTTGCATCCAAAACTAATTTCCCAAACTTCAGTTCTTCCTAGACCAAATGTAAGTTTACAAGATTTGATGATTACACTTATGATTCTGGGCCTTATATGTTTATTTTAAAATTTTATTAAATACAGTACATGAAAAAACCCAACTTGTTTACTGAACCTGCCATTTGCTTCTCGCATTCTCTTTCCATCCATGACTTCAATTACATTTCTGTGCTGTTCTCTAAACATGCTCTCCTGTTTCTGATCTCTTTCCTACCTATAATGCCTGAAGGAGTTCCTCTTTTCATGACAGAAAAGATGCTTTAAAAGAATAAAGTACTGTCTCCCATCTGCCACCCTGACAAATGCCCTTTATTCCCTTTCACTTACCTGTTTTACAAATTCACCAGACACCTAGTAGTCAGAGGACTAAACCTATTTACCAAAGACCAATATCTTCTTTTCCTGTCGACCAAGTGTTGGGAAAAGAAGGATGCTCTCTACTGACCTTGCTCAGATAAATCTTTTGAATCAACCTTCAACATGCAAGGGTCAGATAAATTTGAGGCCAATACAATCCCCTCCAGGTGTTGGAAAAGTGGGTGGGCCTCAACTAATCTAACCACTCCCCAGGCTGCTGGGATGGATGAGATGAATGCCTCTGCTACTCCAACCCTTCCCCCATTCTCTGTTTTGGCTCCTGTTTCCAAGTGAATGGCTTCAGTGTTTGTCTTTGCTAGTGCTCAGGGCCTTCCCAGACAGCAACAGCGTGAAATTGACCTAATTCTTGCCCACAGCAGGCTGAACAGCAGCGTGGAAACTGACCTGATTCTTGCCCACAGCCTGCTGAACAGCAAGTGCAAACTAACAATGCTCTTACAAATCTCTCTATAGCACCTTGTCAAAGCTATGAGCAACAGTAGAGCTCCTGCTACTTTGTCTACAACTATGCAAACAGTTCATATTTGGATTAGCTGGAAGTTGTTTGTTTGTTTTTAGCTGGAGCTTTGATTCCACAGGAGTTGAGTGAACTGACCCCCAAATGCTCACAGTGGGGCAAAAACTACTCCATACCAAGTACAAGACAAATATTAGACATCCCTTTCAAAACAGGAAATTGTGTTTTGCTAAAAATTACTTTACTAATTTCCTATGCCTGAGGATGCCACAAAATTCATGCCTGGCCTGGGAAGTCACTACATTAGCTGCAAGCAGTAGACATTAACTAAAAATTGCTCATTAATGAAGATGAGCAAATATAATTGTAAAACTGCCTGCCGTTAATGAGGCATCTCTGAATCATTGTAAGCTTAGCCATTCCCAAAAGGCAAAGCTCACAAAGCTTCCTACTACAGCGAGTCCTTGGTTGTTGTTTTTTTTTTTTCCAGGCATTTCTTTTATGCTCATAAGCATTAACAGGCACAACTAATGGGACACTGTCCTAACCAATTAGACCCATGGGCTGCAGACAAAAAATCATTAAAAGTTAAAAATTAAAAATGCCTGTTTTACAACGCAGATCATTAAGTTACTCATTTTATGTTTTAAAGATACACAAATCTAATCTTGTTTTCATATCGCCCATATAAAGAAGCAACTATCTGAGACATTTTAATGAAAATACTTCTATTAAATTGTCAAAGTTTTAGCAAAATATCCAGGAATGGTTAATACATTCCATGGGAAACAATGTTTCTTACAATCTCCCTTCCCATTCCTGCTTGTTTTCATCATACATTACAATACTTTGGGGAGGTAGTTTTTCCTCATCTACAAAAAGTCAAACACATTGTTACAATAAATAATGTGTTTAGTTCCATGTATAAAATGACTTTTCTTACCTGGAACTCATTTATATATTGTGCCACCACAAATTCATGCCGCTCATTTGGAGAAGGTTCGGCTAATACATCAGGCAGACTTTTATGAATTTGCATTTTCTTCTGAGAAGCTGTACCATTTAAGTGGCAATCAAAACCTATATTACCCGGAAGCTGAAACCTCTGGTCCTGAGGGCCAAACGGTCCCATTATTTCATCAGGCCACACAGTTCTTGGACCTGTCAAAAGTGAATGTTTTTATTAGTTTTCATGTTGGGAAAAATGTGATTTTAAGAGTCAAAACAGTCATTTCAATGCAATCATATAATATAGAAGATAACCTAGGCTTTAAGCAAAATCAAGTGCCTTACTATGCAGGAAAAAAAATGTCTAACTTTTTTTTTTTTTTTTTAAAAAGAGACTGCTAATTTTCAGATATTAGGTATCAGAAGAACATAAACGCAATTCTTTTTTTCCCTTACATATATCAGGAGGTGTAGCAGCAACGTAAGGCTCATCTGAGCCAGACGATCCTGCTGTAGAAAAAGCCTTGGGACTTGCTATCCTTCTGACTAAGGAATAAAATCCTGGTAGGTAGGTCACCAGTCTTGCTCTGTTACAGAGCACCTAAAGAGGAAAAAATGAAAAGTGAACATCATACTGCAAGTAAAAATAAAGAACTATAAAACAAAAATTTGCTCTATAAAAGAAAAGGTTTGCATTTGTTTCAAGAAAAATTGTCCGGCTTTTGATAAAAGTAGAAGCCCATCCCCAGCTATGATTACAAGGAAGCAGCAGCATAGGGAGACAGCATATCCACATACCTTTGATTGCATAAAGGCCTCTAATGACCAGTATTATTTTGTTTTGTGTTACAACACTTAATAAAAGCCCAAACCCTTATAGCACTAGACACAATCAACACAGGTAAGGAAACACTGAAAGTTTCAGTACTTTGCACTAAGAACTAGCACACCCCATTATGTAAAATTACAACAGGATTCTTGAAAAGCCAATAATATTGCTGTTTTATACTGCTATGACAGCTTGTGCCCAGAAGACTGCCAAATACTCAGAGTGCATAAACATTTATTTTACAGTCCAAAAATGAAAAAAACAAACAAACTTAAGAATAATGAAGACATACACGCATCAAAAGAGACAGGCAATGAAATTACTGCTATGGTATGTTTCTGCGATGCTACAGTTATACATGGAAGTCCTAAGATTAGTACAACAGACATTATTTTGTTTTGCAGATACAGATCACATATTCAACTTCAAACATGCCAGTATATGGGTTATCAGCAAGTCATACAGCCCTTGTGCAATCCTGGCATTTGCCAGGCAATTAGCATTATGCTCAGAACTGTGTATTTACAGGAACAGATCTAGCCCTATAAAAAGAAAGCCCCAAAAACATGAATTACAGAAGATAGTGTTGTTTTCCTGAGTCTGCAATCCATCTGAAACAACTCCAAAAAATAACTTGGGTGAACTCCAATACTTAAATATCAATAACGATAACCATTTTATCTGGGGGCTGGATTCGATGATCTTCCAGGTCCCTTCCAGCCCTAATGTCTATGGCATCTATGAAATTTATTTATTTTTGCTAAAAACAGATCTCCAGCTAATATCCCAGTGGTCACAAATCCAAAATGATCCCTTGTTTTAAAAGCTGGACTGAAGCCTGTGGCCTCAGCAGGCTCCATGGGGTAAGCGTGGGAGCGGGCAGGCAATGGCACTAGCAGCAGCAGTGCAGGGTGGCAGGGCCCCTGACTCAGGGTTGTCCACTGTTGGTGGAGTGGCTCTGGCAGGGCTTAAATAGGAGTGAGTGCAGCAGCAGATGCCTTAGGTGCCACAGCAGTGGGCTGCATGGAGCCAGGTGCCCTTCCCCCCACCCACAGGGGCTCCCACCTATTAGGACAGCTGTGCCATGCCCAGGTGGTGTCTCTAGTCCATGGATATCTGTTGTTTTCTTCCCCATCTGGATGCAGCCAGCAGTCAGACTGGCACCACACTCCTCCCACTCAGCTGAGGGCTTGCCCTGGTGCCATGCTTCCTAGCAGAGGGTGCTCTGCCAGCGGCTGTGATCCTGTGTAACACGTCCATTCACCATGCGACCCTGCTGGGCAGCGGCTACCAGAGCTCAGGGGACAGGCAGATGGGTGGGAGGGGCCACCTGGGGCTCTGGGTGTCTACGGACTGACAGCACTGTCTGGGTGTAGCGTGGCTGTCCAGCAGGCAGGAGCCCCTGTGGGTGTTATGCTGGGGGAGGACCTGGCTCTGTGCAGCCTGTCCCCGCAACACCCAGTGGCAGCCCCACTGCTGCACTCACTATTTAAGTGCTGTCAGCTCTGCTATGTAACTTTGCCTAGCTCCAGTTCCCTGGGTAACTGCTTGTTACTTCCCCGCAGTCGTGCGATGCTACAGCCTGGATCAATGGCTGCGCCTGCCAGAGCTGCTCCCCCAGCAGTGTGAAGCACAGAGCTGGGAGCTGAACAGTATACATATAATTACTGTTTAACCTTTTACATCTCTAGCCTCGTTAGTCAGAAGCTGGGCAGAAAACAAGGCAGACAGACACCTTATAGACTAATTGTATCAGAGATGCACGAGCATACATGAATAACAGTTCATTTCATGCAGTTAATTCATTAATAAAAAACTAAATAATATGGTTCACCTGTGCTCATTATGCTTGCCTGATCAGGTTGGTCTGCTGGGTGCACCTCTGCCTTGCCTTTTACACAAGGGGATATTCCCACAAGTGCCAACTGGAAGATTTGGGTGCATTTGCTAATGATGCCTACATGGGCGGCGTCTCTATCCTTGGACCTCAAAGTGCCCGTGTATTAACAGCCCCCAAACAGCTTCAGTTCCTTTCCTAAAAATTAACCCTGCAGCGCTGGAGCACGGTTTGGCTCATGTCATAAAAAGACGTGGACAATCTCAAAAGGGTCCAGGGAATGGGCCACAAGAACGATGACAGGCCTGGAGGACAAACCTGATGAGGAAAGACTAACAGATCCGGATGGAGGGCGGACTTGATGGCCGTCTATAAGTATGTAAGAGGTCAATATCGGGAGCTGGGAGAAAACCTGCTCACTGGGGTGCCCCAGGGGAGGACAAGGAGCAGCAGCCATAAACTGTTAGAGAAAGGTTTCAGGGTGGACACAAGGAAGGACTTCTCTGCAGTCAGGACGACCAGGATTGGGAGCAGATGTGGACGTTGTCCACAAGAAACTGGACAGACACCTAACCGGGACCACTTGCTCTCAGCAGTATTGCTGCCCACAGCAGGGGGTCGGACTCCGTGATCTTCCGAGGTGCGGCCCTTGCTGTCTACGAGCCACACGAACGCAGCAGCGAGCCTCGCAGACGGGCCCCGGCGGCCTGCCCCAGGCTGTCTCCAGCTCTCCCGCTCGGCACCGTCCCCGCCGAGGACCCGAGAGTGGGGCCAGGCAGGGCAAGTGGCCCCAGGCCGGGCTCCAGGGGCCGCGGGCCGGCCTGCGCTGCGCTCGGGCCCGCAGGGCCAGGACTGCCCGTGTCCGCACAGCTACTCACACCGGCCATGACCGCGGCGCGGGCTCCTCTCCTCGCCGCCGCTCCTGCAACACAAGGCAGTCGGCGCCGACACGGGCCCCACGGGGTGGGAGAAGAGGGTGCCGCGCGCTCCTACCGGCCCGGCAGTTCCCGCAAGATGGCGGCAGCAGCGCAGGGGAGCGCCGAGCGCATCGATGCCGAGAGCGCCGAGCGCGCGGGGCGGGGCCGCGAGGAACAGGCAGGACGAGCGGACGCTCGCGCTGATCGAGGGGCGGGGGAGGACTCGCGGAGCAGGCAGGGGCAATCGATGTGCGGGTGGTCGATGGGAGGGGCCGGGCGGGGTCTGCGCTGCGCTCGCTTTTGTGACGTCACAGCGGTAGACGGACAGGGACGTACACCGACACAGCACCCGGCCCCCCGCTTAACACTCACACAGACACACATTACACACCAACTTAGCACACGCATATACACACGAGATTAACATGCACACACCAGCTTAACCTAACTCAGTGAAGGCTGATACTGCATCCCCCAGGTGTATCTTACACCGGTTTTGCCCATTTTGAAACCAGTTTCTGTGCACTGAACGTCTGTTCTGCTAGAGGTTTAAACCCATTCCCAATCACTTACGCGGGTCATGTCTCCCCTAGCCTTAGTGGCTCTAATTAAAGCACCGCTGCATCTTGCAGGTCAGCGTCCCCACACTTCAAAATGGTGTTGGGGACACTTGAACTAAAGCTCATTCGTTGAACTCTAGTTCAAGCGTTGCCACGGCCGCTTTTAAGTGCCGAAACACTGATACCTGAAATGCGGGAGGGTGCTGGAGCACCGTCATTGCCAGGCCCCAGCAAATTCTTTAATCAAATGTGCTCCAATGCACTGGAATTCCAGTGGTCGGAGCAGCCTTCACGCTCATGTATAGGCACCTTTAATGTTTAACATGTCAGCTATATGCACTCACACAATTTCCATGGGACAGGATCAGGTCACATTATGGCCAGGGGCAGCCCCTTTCAGCTATGTTGCCCATCATGCAGCAAGTTCTCCGAGGTTATGGCTCATCCACACAGTTGCTGGAGCCTGTGCTGGTATGGCTCTGGGACCCAGGGCGTGAATGCTGTTGCTGTTTTTCTCCCCACCTACCTTCCCACCACCAAATTTGGCAGCTGGGGAACAGCTAAGGCATGGGAGAGCATTCACTCTCTTGGCCCTGGAGCTGTGCCAGTGCAGGCTTCAGCAGCAGTATTTCTGATAAGGCAGCAAGCTCAGCGTGCTGCCACCATACAGCCAAAGGCTGGGAAAGGATTTGAAACAAAAATACCGTTTCACTTTGTTTACATCTAAGAGGAAACCTCTTGAGTATATTTGTCCTAATGTACGTTCCCAAATATGATGACATATGGTGTAGATCAGGGGTTGTCAATCGGGGGTACACGTACCCCTGGGGGTACTTTGAAAGATCCCAGGGGGTATGTGGGGGTGCATGGGGACAGAGCACTGCCACCCCATGCCGCTGCCTCACAGGAGCATTTCCAGGGTGGGGTGAGAGCAGGGCCACACAGATGCTGCTCTGCTGCCACTTGCCCCCCCTTTGCTCAGTGTCTGGCTACTTGCCACCCCCCCCCCAGGTACACTTATTAAAAAGGGGGCTGACAGGGGTACACTTATTAAAAAAAGGTTGAAAACCCCTGGTGTACAGTTTTAGACATTTAGAACACAGGGCCAACATCATGCATTTGCAGGAAGCTCTTTGGAAAATAGCCTTAAAAATTGTCCCCTCCAATCCTTTTCTCTCACAGGGCATTTATACACACACCTTTTTGATTTTTGAGTCTTCTCTGCACGTGAACTCAAATGCACTGTACTGTGTCTTGTGCAGTTGTACAAGTGGCAACATGCGCGTTGGTGTGCAGAAAATTGCGGTGGTGTGCTTTTGAGCTAAAACACCTTCGATGTCTTTTAGTTCAAAAGCACACTGCCACCATTTTCTCAGTGCTCATGTGCATTTTACCACTTATATAACTGCAAGTGATGCAGCATCTGGTGCTTTTAAAAGTGCCCAGTGCTGCAATGCAAGCATATGTATAAATACCCACACTGCACTCATGAAGCACATTAGGAAAACAAAACTAAAAATCCTCTACAACGTGCTACAAAGCAGGGGTGTGAAAGTGCTGATGCTTTGTTGCTGCAATGAAGTCATTAGGTTAATCTGTGATCAGGTGATTTTACACCGATGTAGGACTGCAATATCCCCCACTGTCCTTGTCAGTCTTGCAAGGTGGATTAATTCCTTCCCAACATCAAATCTAGGGAGCACTATGACCCCAAGGAGAGGAGCAAGTTTTTCCAGTCATGTACTTGAGAGTAGAAGCATCAGCATACTTCAGTCAAAACTCCTGCTGTGGCCAGTATCCTCAGATGCCTCAGATGGAGACAAAACCCACCATAAGCCAATTAAGTATTAATGAGGGGAAAAAAATCTTTCGGGCTTTCATAGGCAACCAGTGGAATGAGGTTCCAAATGTTTGCATAACAAAAACATTGTTATGGAAGAAAGGTGTAGCAGTAGGAGGAAGTGGCAAGAAGTGGGTTTAAATGCATAATTTTAAAACAATGTTTCATATAGCAGTCAGCTCTTTCCATAACGGCAAAGCCAGGTTAAATCCTGAGTCCCTTGGCATCAATGTCAGATCCCACTGGGACCAGTATTTGCTTCTAAGATTCCAGTGAAGACAGCCAAGTAGCATAACTTTAAGGTAACTTCTAAATCCAATCTCCCCATATGCCTTACCTCCCTTCTGACAGGTCTTGTCTTTATCTTCTGCACCGCAAATTCTTTGAGGCAAGTTTTATCACAATGTAATCTTTTTTTCTTGCCTACTGCCAAACATCAGGACTTAATAAATGCAAATACTAAGCAAGCAATGAATAGTGAAACATACTAATATATGTCAATGGAATGGAGACAAAATGCCTGCTTTCTTCCACACAGTCATCTGTGGATTCTTAGGTAATGGTACTAATGGTGTGTACTATGGCTCTAATCCAGCACAACAAGCTAGCATGTGCTTAAAATTAAACACTTAAACCATCCTACTAAACCTGTTTAAGTGCTTTGCTGCATCAGGAGAAGGGAGAGAGAATAGAATGAGAGAGATATTCACATGGGCAACAGAAAGATAAAGACAAATCACTGGAAGTTCTCCCATATACCAGTCAATGTTCCTAGATTTTTACCACCCCTTCAGCTGTTCATTAAATTGTCTCGTATTCAGTCTGCCGTTCAAAAGTGCCCGTGGAATAAAAGGGCTAAATTTTGCCCTTCTTTTCCATGATACATACCTGGATATGAGGATACTGCCAATGTAGTCCTCCACTCTCAAGATTCTTAATGGCCATCTGTTTTTTAATTACAGTTAACCTAGAGGTAGAGTTTTGAAACAAACTGAATATCATCCCTACTGCCTTTTCAAAAGGGTCTTTGTGTTCTAGTTGCTGTTATTTTATTGGCACATCTAGGATGCGTATTGGTATGATGTATTTCTTGAGGCTGTGCTCTAGATTCACATACAAGAATACAGAGGTAAATGCATCCCGTTATAAGAAGGTGCAGTACTGTTTAGGTCCACTAGGTGCCAGTCGCTACTTATCTAAACTGCATATAGTGATTTTGGAGTGTTTGTGTAGCCCTGATGGTCCGGGAAACGTGTGAAAATCAAGGGGTTGCTGATGATGCCTTTTATTGGACAAATCATATAGTTGAAAGAGGTGCTTGATAAGCTTTCAAGCAGGAAGTGTCCTCCCTCCCATTTTGGAAAGCTGATAAAATACACGTGCACTTTTCTTGCTTTTGAAAAATGTTTTGCATTCAAAAGTTTGTCTAACTTTATACCTACTACATATTTTGTCCAAAAATATATTACCCTAAGAAACACTTGCCTCTGCAAACTTTTCCAAAGAGACAAAGGGCAGTGGATGTTGAAGTTTCATTGAAAGCTGGGAACCTAACTGCTATATTTGCCTTTGAAAACCTCTCCCCAAAATGCACTGTACCCAAAAACCTATGGTGCAAACAAACAAACAACAAATACATAAATAAGTTATTCTCAGTGAATCACAGTTTTTATTCTTTTTCATTACATTAACAAAACTTTCTGATTCCACCTTTAGGAGGTCTGGGATCTGGTCTGCAGAAGTGGTATACACTTTTACAGAAATGTAAACTTATTGAGTAAAGATCATTCTGTACATAACTCCATGCACTAGGTTTTTCAAATTATGTTTATTCTTTTTCTTACCCATTCATGCAATTCACTTAAACTAATTTTGTTGATTCACAATTGGTCTTCAGATTATCAAGCAAACATACACTCTGAACCCGACCCCCACCAGACATGTCGCAACTAGCACGCACCTACAATTTGTGGTGCCTCAAAGCAGTTTAAGGCACGGCAGACTGCATGTGGTGCAGGTGCACTTGTTTGCTGTGGTGTCAAAAAACAACAACCCCTGCTAAAAAAAGCAGTGTGGTACATGTGGTAGCAGCATGCACTGTCAGAAAGGGAACCTGGCCAGACAGAGCCAAGTTCTGGTTGCTGGCTAGGCTCTGAGTGCCCAGCTTGGTGCCACTGCTGCCCCGGGAGGCCCCCAGAAGCCCAAGTAAGGCTGCTGGGCCTGTGCTGGCCCTAGCCTCCCCTACCTCCCCAGGGTCACTTTGCCACATGCTGGAGTATGCGTGCAGGAGCATACCAAGGGAGGAAAGGTGCACCTCTGCACGTGTGCACTCATCAGGATGTGCCCAATGTGTTGTAAGCCCTTATGCTGCTCTGGCAGGAAACAGAAACTGGAATCCAGCAACCCAGGCCCAGGCAATTCTGCTGGCAAAAGAAGAGTCACTAGATGGTGCATGTAGGACATATTCACTCCACTCTCTTCCCAGCCTGCTGAGGTAGCAAGTCAGGGTGTTCAAAGGTTGCCCAGAATGGCTCCCTGCTGGCCTAAGAAAAGGGGAAATAAAAGATGGATTTTTAGAGCTATTTATGTTCTTCTCTTTATTCTAAGTATAGCTCAGCCAGAACAGAGAAACAGAATAAATATATGCAGCCTCCAAGAGGGTTGGGAGGTTCACTGTCTTTTGCCTTTACAGCAATGCAGTTTCAAAATCCTAACATCATTTAGTCTGCTCCCTCCTTTCAACAAATCTTGCTGTTTTTACCTTTTCAACTCAAACCTACCCTTTCATGTCTGTGTCTCCTTGAACTCTGGTCCTCTCCATCAGTATCTCTCACACAGGCTATAGTAAATTTCTCCTTTTTGGCTTGAGGGGATATATCTAAGCCTTTAGCTTTTTCTGTCTCAAGTCTCTTGTCTCACTTCACATTAAGTTCAAATGTTGCCTTCATTGCCATATTGTTATTGTCTTCGCTGACACTGTCTTGGCTTCCTCAACAACCTTCCCATGAAGTACATCCTTTCAACTCTTTTTAAAAAGCCATTTCCACTAAACTTGATCCTGAGCGTTTTCTTGTGCTATTCCCAAGTTTAGAATAGTCTCCCTCCTCAACTGTACATTTGTTTAAATTCTGAACTTCTCTTGGGTGATAATGAAGGCAACCATTCAGCCTGGCTTTCCTGCCTGACCTCATAATCCTATAATGTAGCTTGCCTTACAATAGAAATGTAAAACTAGAATTCTGGAATATGGGGTGGGGAGATTCTTGAAACTAGCAACACATGGTGTAAAGCTAGACTCAGTATTTTACTTGTATACATTTGTTCTCCATCCTTTTCCAATATTTAATCTAGTTTAGAGTATGAGATTTTTGGACAAAGGATCTTTTTACACACACACACACACACACACACACACACACACGAGACACTATTTAAACAATGAAATAAAATTACAGTGCAAAATATGTAATGCCACAACAACCTCTCTACTTTGAAGCTACGTGTGCAAAATGTATTTGTGCTTCTATCTTTAATATGGAGGGAAACCAGACAAAACCACATTAGAGTTAACAGGATTAAAAGGTCTTTCCTATTATTTTTGCTATTTCTTTGCTGTCTTTTCAGGACAGAGATGTTGGATAAGGAAAGGCAACTTTTATCTGTTTGCAAAATATGTTCAAATCCCTTAGTGAATGAACACTTTACATGGTTTTCTGTTTATTTCAGTTATAAAACAGCTATTTATAGATGATTGCTTTTCTTTCCTTCTGTATTATGAGCATAAAACAAATCTAAAGGTTACAGTGCATAACTCAGTATCTAAAAATCAGAAAAAGAATATGCCGCTTTTATTACCTATAGCAATCATACTTGATTCTCCATCTGATAATGGTACACATGGGGGAGGGCTGATCCTGCTGTCATTGAATTCCACAGACCTCAGTGAGAACAGGAGCAAAGCCTTTTTACTAACCTTTGAATCATAAGCATTCATAATATCAGAATTTTCATTAATTATTTCATCAAACAGTCATTACATATTGCTTTTAACTAGTGTATTATTTTCATGTTGTCACATACAAATCTCATTTGCTTGCTGATTAAGACTGATGTTGAAACCCTGGCATTGCCTGTAAAACCACCAAAAAACCCACAATCTTAACTCCCTTCAGAAATTTCATTTCTTGCTCTCCCACATGAACGCCTTCTAGATTGTATTCCATCTGTATTGAGCTGGGCCTGGGCAGTCCCATTTTACCAACACCACAGAATTAGTACTTCAGCTATCTCAAATTACTTTGAGTTGTCAGACTGTTCTTGGCATTTGTGGCCAGAATTCATAAACATCAATTTCAACAAAACTGCAACCTCAATTCAAAGGAGACAGTAAAATCAAACGATCCAATTACCAATTTATCAAATATTAATCATGAAAATCTTCCAGTCCTTTTTGGTGCCAACATTCCTCTCCCAGCGTGTCAGCAAAGTAATTAGCAAAGCTGACTTTGATTAAATCTTTCCTTTCAGAGATTACTTATTTCAATTTCAGAGAGAAAGAGGAGTGCACACAAGCAAAAGACCAAACCAATTCACGGTTTTAAAAAGCGTTGAGGCATTTGTGTAAGTTTGCAGAGTATGCATTGGAAACAAGGTAACTTCAGAACTTTGGCTAGGTAGAGGCTGATAGACTCCAGACCAGACATTGTACTGTAATACAGAGGCTGTGCTGGGACAGATCAAAGGAGGTGCAAGGGCATCCCCCTTTGACTGTAGCACATACAGAGTGAACTCTCCACCTCGAGAGCTGGGTCAGCTGCTGGTCTTCTCCACCAGTCACCCTCCCCAAGCCAGCAAGCTTTCTGCCTCACCCCCCTTTTCAGAATCCTAGATCCTCTCCTGGAGCTATGTACACTTTAAAACATTCAGCAGTTAAAATGTTTGACATTTCTCCCTGGATGAAATGAGTCCTGGGTTATCAAATATTAAGGAAGGAACAGGAGGGAGCCTCACACTTTATCCCTGAGTGTAGTGGCATTTTATTAGATACTGCCACTAAACTTGCATTCCATTTTAAGGTGTCTAAGCTGCTGCTCCTCTGCCTTGTTTTTTTATAGTAACTTAACTTTTTCTTGGCAATACCCAGCTGGTGCAGCAGGCAGAGGAGTCTCAGTGGTGGTATTGTGATATCAAGCTGTCTGTGGTAATTCTCTTTAGTAATCCAAACCTTAACCTTAACCTCAAACCCTTGACCTGCTTTAGTCCTCTCTCTCTTTGGCAATGCCCATTTAGTGCTGGAAAGAGAAAAAGCGGTGCTGATAAAAGAAAAGGATTTTGTCTAGGCCAGATGTGCTGCCAAGTGCAAGTCTCCAGCCTTCTTAAATTAAGCCATTCTCCTAATCTTGAACTTCTGTACCTACTTTAACTTTGGAAGAACACTTTAGTTCTGACTTGCAGTTTTATTTATTCATTTAAACCAATCAGACTGACATATGCAAACAAATTGGCACAACTGAATGATGATTGGTTGATTTGCTTCTGAGGTCATTAATTTGCTACCTGCAACCAGTGGATAGGATGGGAAACTTGGAATATTTTGATGTTGAGGTTTTCCAGTTTTCAGTAGAAATAATACGTTTTTTCCCTGACTGATGCAGAGAATGTGCTGAAATTTTGGACTCTATCAGATTTAGTTTTCAAAATTTATATTACAAATAGGCAGCCAGAGATCTGTTATGGAGCTGAGTGTTAGGGATGTGCGAACTTTGGATGTTGATTCGATTTGGAGGAGATTCGGCCCAATTTGGTGGCCAAATTTTTTAATTCAAATTGAATCAGGGGACCAATTAAAAGGTCCAAATCAATTCAAAGCTCTCTGAATCAATTTGGAAAAAATTTGGAGAGCTTCAAAGATTTTGGCAGTTCCCACTTGCTGCAGCAGGGAGCTGGACTTGGACTCCATGCTGGTAAGTATGGGGCAGTGTGGGGAGGGCTTGAGGGGGGAGGGGCCATGGGGCACCCATGCCAGGCCCATCCCCTGCCTGCCCCCCCAGTGCTCCCAGCCCCCATCCGCTCCCCCAGCCTCCCCATGGCTGCCCTGCCTGCCCCAGCTCCAGGTACTTTAAATAAAAGCCCCCACTCACTGGCTGCTGCTAGGCAGAGCAGTGATCCCCACTTCCCCCCACTGCATGGGGGGCTCTGCCATAAGCCACCCCGATCTCTGCCTGCCCAAGCTCCTGGCCCTTTAAAAAAACCCAAACAAAAACCTCGAACTCACTGGCTGCTGCAGCGGCCTTGGGGCCCCCCACGCAGCGTGGGACCGTGGGGGGCAGTGGGGATCATCCCCTGCCTGGCAGAAGCCGGTGATTTGGGGCTTTTTTTTTTAAAGGGCTGAGAGCTGGGGCAGCCAGGGCAGCCATGGGGGAGCCAGGAGAGTGGGTGGGGGATGAGGACTTTTGCCAGAGCCCCCCCATATGCAGCATGGGGCAATGGGGGGCAGAGGGGATTTCCCCCCGTTTGGTAGCAGCTGGTGAGTGCAGGCTTTTTTCCCCCAAAGAGCCGGGAGCTGGGGTGGGCAGGGCTGGAAGAGCGAGCGGGGGATGGGGCCCGTGTGATTCAGAGATTCTGCTGATTTAGCAGAAGCTGAATCTCTGAATCAGATCTGGCCAAAGTGACTTGGGGCAGTGATTCAAACCACTGAATCAAATCACTGTCCTCCAAATTGGCCAAATCCAAATCCGAAGTGAATACTAGCTGCTTTGCACAGGCCTATGAGTGTTAGCTTTCTTCTACCTTGACCAACTGCAAGTACCTGGTAAGGGACTTAACTTGACAAACTGTTACAGAAAATATTCTGAATTGCACCTATTTAAAAAGAAAAAACTCCTATCCTGCAGAGCACATCTATTCATTATTAGCATCATGCTTGGAGTACAGTGCAGCCACTGTAGTGCCCCTGTGAGGTGAGCTGTGGAGAGCTCTCTGAAGTCTCCTGGGGCAGGGAAGCAGGAGATGGAAATGGATCACAGAAGGCCCAGGTCCAGTGGACCATGACTTCTGTTTTGGAGCGCTGTGCAGGAATTCAGGGCTTGGGGGAAGGAAGGCTTTTGTTCCTCTCCACCTTTGTAAATTCTTTGTCCATATCTTGTTTATTTCATTAATAGGTCTGGGACCAGGATTTGTCCCTTGTTAGGCAAAACAGTTCTTGACCGTGTCTTTAGAAACATATTTTCTAGCAAGTTTAGACTGCCTTGTAAGGCCAGACCCAATGTCATTGCAAGGTCAGGTGGTTTTGCTATGGTCTTCAGTGTTGCAGGATCAGAATCTTAGCTCCTTGGAATCTTCTTTATACACTGAATTAAAGGTAAGATGTGGGTAGGCAAAAATGGGGGGAGGTTATTATGATTCCTCAATATATAAGAGCTGTAGCTCTTGCTAATACTCCCCAGTCTGGGGAGTCTTCCTTGTATTACAGTCCTGGGTTCTTGTAACAAGCTTCTGCTCCAAGAGTAGTTGTGATGCCCCTGGAGCCCCTTCAGCCCTTGTCCATTTTGCTCTCTTTGGGTGATTTCCTCTTCTCTTCACCTGCCAAGTTTTGATGAAGTGATACTTTCAGAAAAGGAAGGCTGCCTCAGGGCTTCCCAAATCAGATCTCCTCCTCATGGTGACCCTATTCATTGCCTTAAGGGCTAATTATGTCACTCCGACTGCCCATTAAACCATGCCCATGCCTAGCAGATGGTACCAGTCATGTCCATTGGCAGCTCCCTTGGGCCATGGCCTCAGTCCCTATGACAGGGCCTCCCTGCCCAGGTATTTTGCCTAGCTCAGCTACTCCTGGGTGTAGCTTCCAGGCTTGCTTTCTTCACTCAGGCACTTTGCTTCTTACAGCTACTCCCGAGCATAGCATCCCAGCCTGCTGAGCCTCCCCACCTGGGCACTTTGCCTATGCAGGCTACTCCCGGGCACTGTGTCCTGCCCTTTCAGTCTTCTATCTGCGCCCTTCCTGCACTTTGGCTTCCTGGTCGCTGGGCTCCCTTGCCCTGTCTACACTCCTCTCTGGAGTACAGGTCCTCTGATCTCCTCAGTCTATGGCAGTGGTTCCTGACCTTCAGTCTCCCTAGATCAGGGGCAGGCAATTACTTTTGGTGGAGGGCCACTTACTGAGTTTTGGCAAGCCATTGTGGGCTGCATGACAGGCAGCCAGGGGCAGATAAATATTTTCTAAATTTCTTAGGGGCCCACGGGGTGGATAGAATGGCCTGGTAGGCCACATCTGGCCTGCAGGCCACATTTTGCCCACCCCTGCCCTAGACCCTGGTCCTGCTCCTAGGCCAGTTGTGACCATGGGCACCCTGATCCTCCTTGCTTCCTGCCTCTCTAGTTTTCTGCACTCTCCTGCCTCTCTCCAGGCTGTGGGCTCTCTAGCCCTAACTTCCAGGCCTCTCCATTCCCAGGCCTGTTTCCGCCCCCTCTGGGCTATAGGCTTACCAGCCCTTGCTCCCAGGCTTCTCCATTCACAGATCTGTTGGGATCTCTTCCACCCCTTAGTCCTACCCATAAACCTTCAGATGTTCCCCAGCCCTCAGGTGGTCTACCCCAGGCATCCTGGCAGGGGGTCAGTGTCTCTCCTCAACTGCCCACGAGCTCTTCGCAGATCTACTGTCAGGATCAGACCCTTACCCCAGCTCAGGCTCTGAGCTTATATCCTGTAAGCCCAGCCCCCTTTTGAGTTATGTGATTCCTGATTGCTTTCTGCAGCACCTGCAGACTCCTTCATCTGCAGTCTGCCTTCTCTTAAAGTAGCAGGAGCAACAATCCTCCTGCTACACTTACATATATAACATGTAGAGGTCCAAATTCTCTTTGCCTGTAAGCAGCTGCATTGTGCTAAAGCCAATGGGATTGCACTTGGCTGCCTGAGTGATGATTTTGGCTACCTTGTTATTTCAGAGACTACTTAAATGGCCAGATAAGTAAAATGGAGACTTTTAGTTGTATTTTTAAAGTACTTTTTTCAAGTATTTCAATCTCTCTACAATAAAGAATAGAGCTGGTGTTTGCTATTTCCCTAGCAATGCTCATTAAACTGCCTTAAGGCTTAGTTAACTGAAATTAAGATCACTGAAATTGACTTTTGGTCTCTACAACTTGATTTATAGCATATCAGCCTCTGGTATTATACTAAAAATGGAACTGGATCTCATGAGATTCTCAATCATATTCTCTATTGTACAGATGAACTTAGTAAACAAAGGAGAGGGAGAAGAGTCCACAGCAATACTAATTCTTGTGCCATTTAGAAATACATGAAGGGCCTTATTTGCAGAGCTTCTGAGTGCACACAGTTCCCCTTGATTTCAGGTGGAGACTTAAGTAGTACTCAAAGGATGCATCTACATGAGACGCTACTGTGCAGTCCTTACTGCACATTTATTTAGTACTTGTATTAGCATACAAATACTAAATAAATGTGCACTAACTGGAGTTACTGTGTAGTAGCTCCGGTGAACTTCTTTTAGATGATGCTACTGCACCTAATAATACTGCACAGTCATATATTATAATATCATAGTTTCATAGTGCTTAGGGTCAGAAAGGACCTAAACAGAACATCAGGTCCGACCACCTGCCCCGGGCAGGAAAGGGTGCTGGGGTCATATCACCGCAGCCAAGTATCTGTCCAGCCTCCTCTTGAAGACCCAAAGGTAGGAGAGAGCACCAGCTCACTTGGGAGCCCCTTCCAGAGCCTGCCAGCCCTAACTGTATAGTAATGTCTCCTGATGTCCAGCCTGAACCTTCTCTCTAACAATTTGTGGCCATTATTCCTAGTAACCCCTGGTGGTGCCCAGGGGAACAGAGCCTCCCCCAGTTCCCGATGGTCCCCCTGGGTGAGTTTGTAAATGGCCACCACATCCCCTTGCAGCCTTCTCTTGTGCAGGCTGAATAGGTTTAGGCCCTTTAGCCTCTCTTCGTAGGGCCTGCCCTGCTGCCCCTTGACCATGCGAGTGGCCCTCCTCTGGACTCTCAATGCTAGCCGCATCCCTCTTGAAGTGCAGCCCCCAGAACTGGACACAGTATTCGCGCCACATAGAGGGGAAGGATCACCTCCCTGGACTTGCTTGTGATGCATCTGTAGATACACAACAAGGTGCAGTTAGCCTTACTGACTGCTTCCTCGCATTGGCAGCTTACGTTCATCTTGGAGTTAACAATGACTCCAAGATCCTTTTCTACCACTGTGTTGACAAGAAGGGTGTTCCCCAGCCTATAGGTGTGTTGCTGGTCCTTTTCCCTACATTGCAGCACCTTGCACTTGTCTGCATTGAATTCCATCCTATTCTCATCCGCCCACCTCTGTAACCTGTCTAGATCTAGCTGGATTCTGTCCCTTCCCTCCAGTGTGCCCACCTTGCCCCACAACTTGGTGTTGTCAGTGAATTTGGACAGCATGCTTTCCACACCCACATCCACATCGCTGATAAAGATGTTGAACTTTACAGGCCCCAGGACTGTAATGCATCAGTACTTTTTGGCTGCTGCACAGTCAGAGTCTCATGTAAACACGCCCAATACTTCTTAAAATTTAGACCCTAAGCCTCACCTGAAGCCAATGGGAGTCTAAGGGGGGGGGGGTACATGGTACAGCTGGCCGGATCACTACCAAAGAAATGAGTTATTTCAGTACCTTGGGTTTATCCCCAAAGTCTATTATTTTAGTTAGGATACCCCCTTGAAGTAAAATACTTACATATTTTCTTGCTTCAGCCATTGCCTTCGACTGGCAAAGGATCTGACTTCAGTGATATCGAAAACATAATTATTCTTAATTTTTAAAACATTGCTTGAATTTAAATATAGACAGTAAATATAACTGTCTTCCAAACATCTTAAATGCCAGTCAGTTATGAAGCCTGGCATAAGATAATTTTTGCTAATTGGTCCTATACTGCCCTCTCGTGGACTTTGCATTTGTTAAGTTGAAGTTCTAACATTTGGTGTGCATGAATCTATCATTGCCTCAAGTTAAAAACATCTAAGGTTTAGGCTTTATCATGTTTATTCATTTTATTTACAATATTTATTTTTTCCTGAATATCTAAGTTACTGTTCTCCACTTCATCTTCTAAACCTTTAATGTTTGCATTTGAAATGAGGATGGGTTATTTCTAAGTGTTAGTGGAATGGTAATGAAGCAGAAGGGAAGAGAGATTTTACTATAGCATTCTGCTAGTTGGTTAGGAAGAAATGGCAAACCTTCCCTGGAAATTGAAATGTGTAGACCAATGAGAGAGAAAAATGAACAAACATTCCTTCTTTTGGCATCTCTAGGGAATTGGAGATAGATTTATTCTCCTCTTTTTTTAAGTAGTATAATATTAAAAAAAAAAAACAATGTCAGGTTTTGCCTTTCCTTTAGTTACCAACCTGAGGAAATTTGAAGGGTTTTTCATTGTTTTCCCCAGAGGCACTTCTTTGGTTATTGCAATCAGCTCAAAATTGTGAACAGTACATCAGAAAGTATCTACAAAAAGAACAAGAAGGAATTGAATGCTTCTACTACTGGGGTAAGAAAGCTTTATGTGTAACTCCAATCAAGTCAATGAAGCATCGCTAGAGATAAATTTTGTTCCATATAACTTCTCACTTTCTGTAAACTACCAACATACCTTTTACTGGAGAATTAAAAGTATGTCTATACTAGAAACCCAGATCTTGAATGTGGTGCCAGCATGTTTCCAGAACATCTTCCACCATCCTCATTTCTCCAGCTGATGCATGGAGGGTGGGTGTAGAGAGATGAGGCTTATTTTCTCAGTGGCGCTTTACCACTGCAATACAGACATGCCCCAAATGCATTATACATACTAACTCTGTGTACCCAAATTTCACATGTGGTTACTTCCACAAAATCTCATAAAATATGACTGCTTAAACTAGAGCATTCAGAAGGTAGGGGAATTTTTGATATAGTGGCACAAGCAATAACAAGTTTTAACATTTGAAAGCTGAAACTAGGAAAATACAGACTAGAACTGAGATGAACTATTTCAACAGTGAGAATCATTAACCACTGGGGTTACTTTTCTAACATGTAGTGGATTATTCATCGGTTGCAGTCTTTAAATCAAAGTTGTCTAAAGAAGAGTTCACAAAGAAGTTGTAATCTTGATGTAGAAATTATTAGGCCTGTTGCCTGTATTTATCCAGGAGGTTAAAGGCTAGATTATCACAATTATCCCGTCCATACTTAAAAATCCCAGAGTTTATGAATTCTGGGTATATAAAATAGGTCCTTACTTATCTATGTGCAGACTGCTGCCTTGAATGTACAAATGGACAGGCAGAGGTTAAACACCTAAAGCAGTGTAATACAAATGTAATGTGTATGTATAACAGCAGGTGGAACCAGGGAGCAGCCTGCAGGGCTGTGATGTCCCTTAATTTGGACTGCAACTCTCAGAAGCCCACAGAGACTGGGGGGCAAGAGAGAAAGGAAAAGAAAGTTTGAGGCTGGAGCAAGGGGAAGAGAGAGCAAGTGTGTACATGGACCCTGGTCAGCCATACACAGAGGAGTCCACAGTGGAGCTGAAGATCTCACTGGCTCAGTCAGCCAGAAATGTGGCCTGCAGGAGCTGGATTCAGACTTGGGGGCAGCTGCAGGGTGCTGTTTGAATGCTGTAGGAACGAAAGGCTTATTTGGGGACACTTCCAGAGGTGTGTTGGGGATTATGATGCTGAGTGTACGTTACTGCAGTGTTGATGTTCCTTTACTTGTTCCCTCCCTTTGGTCCATTGGCTTGTGACCCTAATCCCTATGATTTCTATACAAAAGTGGGAATTTCCCTTTGCTTCTTGTGCCAGATTCTGGAGCTGCAGGGTTGGCACAGCAGAACCACACAATATAACTTGACTGACGAGGATTAAATAAAGAATTGTATTCTAGTGCTTCTTCATATCTATGTCTCTTGTTAACTCCCATCTCCTGTTGGGTGTTCTGTGGCTGACCAAATTACGGATAGTCCTGGAAAGGTTTTAAAAACAGGACAAAGAGATAGATCAGAGAGGAAACACCTTCCTTGCAGCATTGCAATGTTCACGTTTAAAATTTTATTCTATTCCAAAGTCTGAACAAGACCAACATTTCCTGCACAGTGACACAATCCTGTTTGGGACCATTCTGGTGCTGCCACCCCTGCATGTCACAGGTTTTTCTGTTTTAAGAGCTGATGGTGTGGGGAAGCGGGGTCCAGGTCCAGACAGGGAAAGTAAACCCCTGGGTCATAGTGGCAGGATGAAGGTGAATCCCATATGCTTACAATAGCAGGGCAGTTTGGGAAGCTGATGTGCCACAAGGCCTCCCAGGCTGGTTGCTGGGGAGTCTAGTGACCATGCTCATGAACTTGCAAGGACTTGTGAACCTAGAAGCCTGGTTCTCTAGCTTTACAGGTCCTCAGCAGTTTATCTGGCTCCAACAGAGCTGGGGCCTCCCAGACATTGCAGGTTCCTGTCTCCATGTGCCTGCCTGGCAGGCTGCTAACAAATTAGGTGAATAAACTGGCGAGTAAGCAGACAAGCTTTCACTGGGAAATCATCAAAATCAGCATGTTCCATCAGAAAATCTCATACCAGCTCTAAAAGCAAAATTCATACTCAGAGCTGCTGTTAGATGGACCACTTGCTGCACAAGGTACCTCACTATCAGAATTTATTGTTTTTAAAATAGACTGGTCATATTTTTTCCACCCTCATGCTTATGAAGTATGTCCCACAGAAAGGTTTACTGTCTCATGCATTGCCTATGAGTTATTAGAATCTGTTTCTGCCTGGCACAGTATGAAAGAGCCAGGCATCTGGCAGTATGTAAGAACAGATACCACATAGCCTCCCACTTTGAGAAGATGATAAATATGATGGATATTGTGATAAAATATCTCTTTGGCGGTGGAAAGCAGGACAGTTCGAGGCGCTGTCTATAAAAATTTACTGAGCTTAACCAAACTTCCTGGCTAGAGGCTTGAGGAAATTAGTCACCATGAAGCATGCCACTGATATTTAATAACAGCAAAGTAAAGTATGAAAGTCAAGTATTTTCTGTACTACAGGAGTTAAACTAAAGTTGATTTCCTAGAAGAAGACATGCCATGCATAGTTACCAGCATCCAGAAAGCAAAATCTCTGGGATTTTGGCTGCCTCATATTGCACCATTTAAGTCAACGGAAGGCTGCACAATGTGTGCTATATTAATAGTATTCAAACTATTTAATATTGTGGATCACTGCCTAAAATAGAAATCCATCTGTGAAACCACCCTTTCCAAATAGACTCCCAACCTTCCAACCCAGATTCTAACTTCCCTTTGTTATCTGTAGTGCTTGGTTGCAAGGAGCAACTATAGAACAGCAGTAAGAAGACAAGATGAATATAAACTATTTGAAGGCAAATACTGTGGCAGCTTTACTATATAGCTCCATGTTATATATCTATGTTAATGTACTCTTCCTTAGACTGGAATCACTATGGAAGAGCAGTTGGTTATATTTGTGGCTAGTCCAGTGTCAATTAACCAATAATGGTGACTAAACAGTAATTAGTACAATTAACACTACTGCTCCTAGGATTTAGCATTTTATTTGCCTGGAGTTTTTACCTCTTGCCTGAAGCTCCAGGTTTCTAATCCCCTCAGACAACTTTGCAATTTGATTTTATCTTCTGATGTATTTTCTATTCCAGTTTTGTTGTCATCAGCAATTTGTTCACCTCAAAAACTCTTGACAGAGACACAGAAACTAAGTGGGATACTTCATTTATTTCGTTTTTCATCAAACCAGTACAGTTCATCAAGAAATCCTGAGTCGTGGCCTTGGCTGAAACTACGTAAAGTGTCATCACCATTGTAAAAGATTCGCTAAGACTGCCTGCAGATTACTATGGCTCCGCAGATCATAGCCTGAGATTTGCTTTCAACTAGTTGCTTTTCAAATACAAGTAAAAACACAGAAATATTCAGCATGGGAAAAATGCTCTTCCAGGAGAGAGACTTAAGGAGCTCAAACTGTTTAGTGTTTCAAGTAAAAGCAGAAGCAAGTTTTGATTACTGTGTATGAGTACTTGAGGACATGGGAAGAAACCAGGCTCTAAAGAGCTTTTTAATACAGTAAAAAACAGGACGCCATTTATTTGGAAGATATAGATACATTCACATTAGAATACAGCAGTTTTTTAAATAGGTGTGTGTGTGAGAGAGAATGACCTTTGGAAAAAATTACCAAGGGAAGTGGTGGATTCTCCACCTCATTTGTGTCTAAATCAAGCCTGGATGCTTTTCTGAACGATGTTACAACACATTCTTGGGCTCACCACAGGAGTGACTGGACAGAATTGCTGTCCCATGATATACAGGAGGTCAGACTAGATCAGGGGTGCTCAGTCCCCAGCCTGCAGACCAGATTTAGCTCCCAGTGCCTTGTCTGCCAGCCTGCAGAGTTCCCCACAGATCTGAGGGAAACCCCATGGGCTGATGCTCTGCATGCTGGATTGGGAGCCTAGTCAGGAGGAGGTGGTACAGGGCCCTGGAGCCTGATCCTGGCCAGGTAGAGGTGGTATGGTGTTCTGGAGCCCAATCTTGGTTGCTCAGAGGCAGCCTGGGGCCCGGAAGCCTGATCCCATCTGGGCAGTTGTAGCACTGGGCCCCAGGGTCTGATTTCTGCTGGGTTGGGTGACATGAGACCCTGGAGCCCAATCGTGGTATGTGAAGGCAGCTCCTGATTCCAGCCAGGTGGAGGTAGTGTGGAGTCTGGGGCCTGATCTTGATGGACAGGAGTGGCCCAGAAACTGACCCTGCACCATTCATTTGGCCCCTGTTGCCAAAACTGTGAGCACCACTGGACTGGATGATCTAATGGTCCCTTCTGATTCTAAATTCATGGATCTCTGAATATATGAATTGCTCAGTTATTCTCTTTTACTACATCTGCTAGTGAGGAAGATCTTTATTGTGAAGAGGGGCCAAGTGGAAACCAAACTCCCCCAGATATATCTGCTTAGGAGCTATAATATATTTGTATTACCAAACTCACATTCTAACTTTGCTATAGTGTTGACATATTTTGGCCTAGGTCCATGAAACAGCATCCCTTTATTCTTTAGGCAGGATCTAGAATTGTATAATTTCCATAACATATTACAAGCAGGTTTAATATCCTGTTTTACCAGTTTAAAAACAACAATCAGCCTACTATTCAGCTTGTAATAGATCCTCTTTCCCATTTCAGTATGACTAAAACACCAATTTGAAAACTAAATTTTACACATATCAACATCCTTTATTTTGAATTAACCCCAAGCTAGGACTTTCAGGCCTTTACATATCCTCCACGACATATCCTTCTTTTCAAAAGTTAGTTTTGCTTAATGTGTGTTTTGTGCTTCTTTTTGTTGTTATATAAAACTCTATTAAAAAAAATCAGTAGAGTCAATGATCAGTTGATCTTGTATTCCTCACAGAGACATATAGACCAGTAAAAACTGACTTGCTGGAACAAGACTGCTAGGTTACTTTAGAAAAGTAATCATTCAAAAATGGATTAATGTATTAAAAATCTAATACATATTGCTGAGTGCCTGCATTAATATAGCTCTTCAAATGGATCTCCCATTACTTTGCAAATACTAATTATAGCAAGGCTTTTGGCACTGCGCGCTATATTCTGGTTTTGACAGTCAAAGATTTTGTTGACATGTGTGTAGGCTCTGTATCGCTTCCAGTTGCTACACCAGGAACTGAGTGATGCCAAGAGCAAGGAAGGTGAATAGGAAAGTGGGGGAGAGCAGAATAAGTTGCTTAAATTGTGACAGCTTGTGTGGAGCCTTAGTTTTTTCTAACTTCAGCTAGCAAGTTATGAATCCATGCATAAATATGAAATATCCTTTTGAATGCAGCTACAGCTGCAAATGAATTATATTCAAACCACATAGATGAACTATATGAACAAAAAAAACATTAAGTATGTATATAATTTTCTTGAGCACAGGATTTTATTTTGAATCCCCAGGAGCAGACACAAAGATGTATACTTCTATTCAAAATGATACTTTTAGTCTAATTTTCACAGAGCATAAATTAGTCACATTTTCTGATTAACAGAAGAAACAAGCAATGGCATTTTCAAACCTCTGGGTATTTCAGACTTGCAGTCTTTTCATTTCTGCAGTACAGTCCCAACATTATTCATCACTAGGACGTCCAGTACCTGAATTAATGGTTCTCCGTAAGAAAGACAAAGGACTCCCATTAGCATCAGGTTTGATGCTATAGTCTCATAGGTTCATGATGTCAAGCACAGGCTATACATCAAACACTCCTGTTTCTCAGGAGCAGAGCCAGCTCATGGCCTGCTATGAGGGCAACCAAGCATGGGTTGAGGAAGAAAGGATGGTTAAGAGGAGAAATTTTCTGCTTTGACATAACACCGGTTTCTTCTCTTCTCCAGTGGCTATGGTTCATTTCAGACTTTTTCCTGTTCTGCCTTTGCCCTTGCCCTTGTCCTTTCCACACACTTCCTGGTGGCAGGCCTCCTTGCTGGGCAGGAATGACCATGTGAACCCTGAAAGATTACAGGTTTGGGAGGTACCTCTAGCTGAGGGAGAGATTGCTTGTTTTGTTGCTCTCTGTAGCATTTTGCATGTTTAAACTATCATGCTGTCTGTCAATCACTCTCAACAAACTTTGTTTAAAGAAGCAGATCTGAAAGCATTGTATTAGCTTGGGTGATGCTTGTTATTTATTTATTTATTTATTTATTTTTGTCTTGCTCGGCAGCATGGATCACTCACTGGAATGAGGTGCACCCCATTTAATCCATTCCTAGACATTGCAGAGGCCTCGGGCACTAGTGACTATGCTCCCTCCCTTGCTGCTGGGCTGGAGTAGCTGGGCTGAAGGATCTCCCCACTCCCTCTCTCAGCAGCGCTGCATGGTGTGACAGGAGCAGGGGCTGCAGCTGGAGGTTAGGGGAGAAAAACAGCCCTGCTGGGCCCGGCAGCTTCTGGCCGGTGTGTGGAAGTCCAGCTGCAGCCCCTGGACACCTTCCACCCAGATGCCTTCTACCTTCCAAGGCATCTGGGAGCTGCAGCCACGGCTCCAGGTGCTGGGTGGAAGCCATGGGGCTGAAGCTTCCCACTCCCCCACCCAGGGTGGTGTGGCCATGGCAGCAGCAGCTGGAGGTGAGGGGGGCTGAACACCCCCAGGCCCCGGCCAGCCCGCAGCTGGTTTTGTGTTTGCAGCCCCAGGTGATGCACAGGACAGGGGGCGAGGCGACAGCTACTGGGTTTGGGGCCTGCCGGCACCTCTGAGCTAGCCAGGGAAGCCCACCCCTCAGCCAGACCCCACCTGTGCTGCTGGGCTGGCTCTTCCCCCACAGGCTGGCCTCACGGGGTCCTTCCCAGCCAGCTGGGGCTCCATGACAGCTCTGCTTGGCTTGGGCATGAAAAGCCAGAAGCAGTCTGGCCGTGCAGCCCCTGAGGCCCCAGCCCAGGCTACCAATCTGTCTCCACCTTCAGCAACACCCGCAGGCCAGCTCAGCCCCAGAGCTGGGTGGATAGCACGGCCATGCCAGCTGGCTCTGACCAGGTCCCCTGCTGCCCAAGCTAGAGCAAGAGGGAAAGGTGGGCAGACTTTGGCTGGGGTCCTATGCCCACCTGGAGACAGGGGAGTTTAATCCCTATTCTTTGCCTCCCTTTGCCTGAGGTGCTGCCCCAGCCAGTGTCTGGCCTCGGGGACAAGCCTGGCAAGGGCTGCTTCCCCTATACCCCTCCAGGCACAGCCTGGCTGGGGCTCTCACAGGCCAGGGTTGGAGTTTAAACTCCTTCACAATCATACTTAGCCCTTGTGGGGCCTGGCCATGCCCCCCAAGTCAGCTTCCCTCCAGCCTCGCAGCTGCTGCAAAGGGAAAGGAGGGCTGCTTTAGTGCCCCCCGGTTTCTTGCCTGAGCCACTCCAGGCATGTGCCCGCATTTCCAGAATTAAACATGAATGTCTGTGCACTTGGAAGTCAGTTCAATCTTTGCAGGTTAGATTAACCTGCAAGGGTTGAATCAATTCAGTCTCCGGCTTTTTGAATGTTTGGCTCTAGTCCTGGTCTCTGCCCCTGGCACTCACACTGAGATTTGATTCCTGTACTAACTAAAGTCTTTGGGCTTAATATATGGGTATATGGGCGAGACTTAATGGCCAATGATACATAGGTAAACGCTCCCTTCTGGCCTTAATTGCTATAAATTAATTTCTCAACTCTCTAGGCCAATAGTATTAAGTATCTAAAATACTCATATGACTTGTATACTTCAGCCATGCAGTATTTTAAAACATATTGTTATTTTATGGCAAGTTATTTCCTATTATTCACACATTTTGCAAAACTGAGGTACACAGGCACAAAGGCTTGGTGACCTACTTGAAGTCAATGAGTGTTAGGTGGCATTTAGATACATTTATATAGGAAGACTGTGGCAGAGCAGGGAATTAAACACAGATCTCCTTATCCTTAGGCTAGTGCCCTAACTGGTGGATCACATTTCCTTTTGTAAGTAGACAGCATGAGACTGTAATCTTGCCAGAGTAAATTTGTTCGCTTTTACTTTAAACGAATCATTTTACTTGGTGTAAGTTGGTCCTGGCTCCACCCTCAATTACACCAGCTAAAGACATGGCTATGATTTTGTAAAGGATTTTTAAGAACATAAAAATGTCATATTGTGGCAGACAAATGATCTGTCTAGCCTAGTATCCTGTCTCCCATCATGGCAGTAGTAGATGCTTTAGTGGGAGAGCTTATGGAAAGGGCATATCTAGAGTGAGGTTATCTAGATGGCACCTAGAGTGATGCCATCACTTCTCTGATGGTGCCCACCATTGTTAATTTAAGATCTCCCCCCTCCTTCCTTCCTTCCTTTCTTTGTGGTGCTGGGCAGGAGCCTCTCAGAAACCACCTACATGTGCTTCTACCCATACCGGGCGGCTGAGCAAGGCACCATCTGCCTGGCCAGCTTTCTACTGGGTCAGGCCAAGATGGCCATCCTCAAGAGCTGCTGCAACTGGCTTGCCAGGACTGGCTCAGACGATGCCCTGTGGCTTTTCAGCCTTTTGGTGTGGGCGTGCCTCTCACTGGAGTTTGAGCATGCTGTGCTCCGGCGGGCAATGCCCGCCTTTGAGGCACACTGGGCCCTTGAGGGAGTGCTGTGCCATGTGGAGGCCGGCCGTCTTCAATACATGCTCTGATATCATGACTGGTCTGGGCGACTGGGCAGGCTTGGTGTTGGACTGCAATTACCAGCTCATGCCATGCCCTGGGGCCTCACCAGGCTGCTTCTTGCTTTTTTCTTTGTGTGGGAAGTTGAAGGTGTTGTCACATGTGTGATTGGATAGAGCAGGGTAGGAATCGTTTGTTTATAGAGGGCTTTGGTCTGTATGACTGTGTGGCCGGTGTCCCGACTGCATAACGGCATGTTAGGCATGTTGTGTAATACAGCAAAGGTGTCTGTCACAGTGTGATGTTATGACTGTAATGACATGGTGCTCTTGGTTTGATGGTAATTTGTTTGTCTTTGCTTTGTATATTGGATTTGGACCTGAGAGGGGCCAACTTTTTGTACCCCAAAGCTCTGAATAAAGTAGCTAAAAGGTCAAAGTCTGTCCTTCCTTTCTTCCTCCCTCATCATTTTTTTTTCAGGAAGAGCATTCCTATGGAAAACTACCATGCTATCATGAGCCTGTGGATAATGTTGTACTCCATCACTGAAGCACTGTATTTGCAGCACCCTTTTTTTTTTGTCTTCGGTGTTCCTTTGAAAACTATTTCAGGTGTAAAATAACTTAAAGAGAAAATGAAATCTCTTGGACAATTTTAAGAAAGTATGGTCAAATTAATATATTTTGAAAGGTCAGTGAAACGGGACAGCTACACTACATTGATGTCTCTTTTGTAGCACATTATCTCCTGGCAGAGACCTTTCAAGCTTGCTTGTCCCTTGTCTCTCCAGTGAGGTACAGAAACTGCTTGGTAACTTATGCTGCAAGAGCTCTACTGAGTGCCCACAGCTGTCATCCTTTTGGAAACTGGGTAGGAAAAATGAAAGACTTGTTCCCTGGAGCACTTTGTGCATATTTGTAATGAAAGTTCTAAGCATTTCTACTGAGCTAGCCAGCCTTTAAGGGTCTGGAATTGATTTTATTCTTCATGTTTACTTTTTCTTAACAGCTCAGGAGGGGAAAGATCTAAAGATACAGATGAAATTGTTTGGGCCATGGTAGTAACAGGGCCATTCCAGACATCTTTCCCAAGATCTCTGATCTGTCATCATATTTAAGACAGCGTCTGCCTTTAATGTGCCCAGTCATGAAACTAGTAATGTGAAAAAATTGAGTAAAATCCATTTAGCTGGAGCCACAGAAATGCACATCAGCTAAAGATCTAGTCCTGAGACTGTAATCAGTTTAAGGGACTTGTCATCTTTGCGTTCTTTGTGAAGTGTCTAGAACACTTATGGGATGAGAAATAACCAAGAGTGAAGTTACACATTACACTTGGACCCTACTAAGGAGATTAAAAATGTGAGTGTCTGCATGTTAAAGTAATTTTTGTCTCTCAAGTGTATGAGTGTGTATGTGTATGCACGTGTGAGAGAGAGACAGAGAGGGAGAGAGAGCACACAAGAAGATGTGTGTATGAGTGAGTGATGGTAATTAGGGTAAGATAGCAATGGTGTAAGAGAACAAAGATGTAAGAGAACAGAGTCAGATACTTAGCTGGTTTAAATTCGTGTAGCTCCAATGAAATCAGTGTAACTACACCAGTTTGCATTATATCTCTGTCCTTCAACATGAGGATTTGGCTGAAAAAAATGGCAAACTATGCAACCTGTTGGAAAGTCATGAGATTTGCAGAAATCAGTTTGTGCCCATTTAGGATAGACAAATTCTTATGCAAGTTTCTTTAGATCAGGTCACTCGGTATAATTACCTTGATTCTCATATTTCACATTCCATGTGGAGCTATCCTGTTGTAGAGAAACTTGGGGTCTGGCCCATGATGATCAAACTGAGTCCTATAATTCAAAGGCAAGCCCAGACTATTAACTCCCAAATGCTGCCTGAATATACTACTGAAGAAAGAGATATGGAAAGCAGTCTGAGTTAGGTCTGGTTCTTGGACTGTTGTCTTTGTCTATATCATTGACATTTTTACTTTGATCCTGCATGGCCTGAGGGTGAAGGGAAAAAAATTAAAGGTTAAGAACCATTTCTTGAAGAAGTTATGTGATAATATTTAAACTTTTTTTTCCAACTAATTTAAATGGATATTAAAAGTGTAATCCTTGAGATGTAATAAAAGTAAGTAGCAGAGCAGATTATTAGGAAGATTAGGGATAAGAGTTAGAGCTTATCCTCGATGCTTTCCATTTCAGATTTTGTAACTATTTTATTCAGTTATTCAGTTCTAATGTCTTTTCTGTATTTTTTCTTGTATGCTTCTGGAACATCAGTGATGCAAAACACTATCACATTGAAATATGTAGTTCTGTTTAGCAAAGTGGAAAACAACATTCTTTTGTAACTTTCTAAAGTATTCATGTTATATAACAACACTATAGTGTAACAAGTACTTTCTAGTTTTCACTTTTGCTTAGCAGGTTTTCTTGGCATATGTGTCTCCTTTTGAAGTGTCCACATAAGAGGCAAAGAAAGATTTCCCAGATACTAACCATCAGTCAAACACATTTTTTTTGTAAAAAGATATAGTACTCTGTGTGTGTGTGTAACAAAACCTCTACCAGCCTGTCCCATGGCCACTATGGCTCACTTGATAGTCCAAAGCATATCACTGTAGTTACACTGTACATATTCCCATCATCATATCTGCATATCTTATCATGACCATTGACAATCCCTGCATATCACCATCCAATAGCAAAGCTGGTGGCTGCTAGAAATTCTGCACTTTTTGACTTTGCCATTAGCTTAAAACTAAAAGCAATATATGAAATACCGGGCATGTCTACCTGTTTATTAATGCATAGTGATTAGTGTGCATTAAATTTAATACATGTATAATCACATACTAAATTAATGTGCAGAGACTGGAGTTACTGCACAGTAGAACTGATGAATGCCTTTTTAGTGATGCTACTGTGCAGTAGCGTATTAGAACTGTTTTTGCTGTGACATACTACTACGCAGTATTATTAGTGTACAGTTAGTCTCTCATGTAGATGTGCCCAGTGTATTGGATGTATTCATCCAAAAAGACCAAGTTTATGATTGCCTTTCTTACACAAGTGTGTTCGCTGATATAATTTGGCTCATGGCCTGCATTTATCTGCTCTAAGTAATGACATTCTTATTCCTGGAAGACTTGCATATTCCATCTGGACATTGTGAACCTGTTAACCCTTGCTGAATAATTTCCATCTTCAGCTTACTTAACTATTGACTATTATATATGTTTTAAATAGAACATATATGTAATTCCCTGATCCAAGAATCAAATGTGTGGGTGTCCCATAGAGGTCACTGTTTTATAGTGGCCTAAAAAATGATAACAGCTAATTCCCATAATTACATTCAGTAGTTATACAATGATTTAGTTACAAATGTATATGATTTTCTGTGAGGTAGGTTTAAAACCAGATTTATGATTAAATTAGGAAAACTATGATTGGAGTAGTTTTATTTTCTTTGTGCATGCATAATTTAAATTTTAACTGTATAGCTTTTATCTTGGAGGGTTAAAACTAATGACAGTAAATACTCTTTCCCTTTCCCCCTCCAGATAAAAGCAACTTCCTTTACCCTCCCAGATACCTGAACTGCAAGACAATACAAATCCTGTTGGTAGGAGGTAGTAAATTCTGCGTCAGTTGTTATAATGATGTTGTAGTGCACTGACTAGTGTATTTGATTTACAGGAGATAAAGGCCCTGTTAACCACTTAGAGTAGAAGGAGAATCTTTAATGTTCCAACTGTCCACTACATTTCCCTGTTTGAATAAACTATTGTACCTAATGGAGTATAAATACATAAATCTCTTTAATGCTTAGTGCATTCTCATCTTGTGGTTGAGACTAGACTTGTATACAAAGTGTCCCAATGATGAAACACCACAGACTAAAAGAAGTGTGTTGATGCACCTCTAATTTGTCATGTTAAAAAAGGAAATATATAAACCATATAAAACAGATTTAATTTTTCCTTTTTGCACGCATGCACTAATATTACAAAGTCAAGATCCACAATTTAACTGGAGAAAGCAAATCACTGAAGCTTTGGATATGAGAGAAAGTAAATCTGGGGCTTTGTGGGCTTTTAAATGGTGTGTAACAATACCCCTAAGGGAAAGTGGTATTGAATGGTATTCCAGGATTATTTGTGTATGACACTAACTGTTTTTCAGACAGGTAGATGTAGTAGGTAATGTTGAAAATCTTTTAAATCTATTTTAATGTTTCTATGGATACAGTTATTGAATGTGAATAATTTCTTTTCACTTTCTAAAGATAGCTTCACTGGTGTGAAAGAAGTGACACCTGGGATAAGATCCAGTTCAGGTTGATTAGAAATTTTTTTAATGAGAATGTGTGTTACACCAAACAGTCTAAAATGCTGCAAGAGAGGAAGTGTTATCTTGATGGCACAGCTATCTGGATAGCTAGTCATGTCAACTGCATACTGCATGACATGAGGCTTTGATGATTCACTCTTCTTTTCCTTGAAACCAAATGGAGATAGAGGCATAGCAAGCTCTTTCAGCAACCAGGACAGAGGTGGTGGGTTGGGGGAGCAGAATTGTCCAGTTGGGAGCTGCGGGGGAGGGAGGGAGAGAGGGGTCATACTTGCCCAGCTCTTCTCACCCCAGTGGCAGCTGCCATTGCTGCAGCTGCTGTTGTAGCCAGGGTTCAAATTACACTCTGACTCTTGTGGCGGGGGGGAGGATGTGGTACTGGCAGCTGGAAACTGGAAGGAGCTGATGTTGCTGTCGCTGCCGCTACCACCTGAGCTGCTTAGAAATGCATTGGGTGGGCTGGGGGCTCTCATCTTTTATGGGGAGGTTATGGGGGGCTCTGAACCCCCCCCCAAGGCCCCCCATATTTCAAACCCTGGTTGTAGCAGCTCAAACTTGGGATGCTGCTGCTGACGGGGGAGGGGACAGGGGGAGGCAGGCAGCAGTGCTGGGCTCCCTGGAAGCTGTCTTGGTGCTGTGCTCATTTCCTCCTTTACCCAGGGTGCAAAGCCTCTGCAGGGAGTGGGGCATGAGGCTGTGCCTGCCTGCCTTCTATGGCTGGGCAGCGCAGGAATGCCCATACCAGGGTTAAGACTTTTAGGGGGGAGGCCATATTGGTAATTGGTGCCCCTCTAAGACAGTGCCCGGGGCTGGAGTCCTGTGTGCCCACCCACTCCTCCCCCTGCCCCTGTTTCCCCATATGCTACTGAATGCAGATTTGTAGTTGCTTTTAATGGGAGCTGTATCAGGTCTTTAGCATTTCATTTTTGCCTTCACGCTCACATTTGTAAGAGTGTAAATGGTGACTTACAAGGGTTTGTAAGGCTTTAATATGCTTGATGCATGATTTCAGACCCTTTAATGAAAAGTGATCTCTGAAACTGTGGTTTTAGTGCATGTGTTGTCCTTAGTTGCCCAAGGTAAAGTTTTCAGTCTCTTCAGACTTATTATACAATTCTGATCTAACAGACACACAACTTTTATTTCCAGTTCTGATCTTAGTCAACTGGAATATAAGAATATTGAAATAAGCCCAAACCTGATGTCTTTACTCAAGCAAAATATTCACTGAAGTCTAAGGGAGTGTTGCATAAAAACATAAAGCATTTGGCATATACTTGTTGGAAAGATGAAAGAGAGCTGCTACTGGTCTCCTGAGTGGTCCAGGGGCTGCTGCTATTTTGTCCTAGCTAGCCTGAGGAACTCTATGTGCAAGGGACATTCTATGGAGAGGTAAGAAGGGGCATTTTAGGGATAAGGCTGGAGAGAAAAATGCTTCTAGATCTTGGCCAGTAAAGCTGCTCCTCGGGAGAATGACCTTGGTGGAAAATAATTTCTTTCTGTGCATGAAATTGAGGTTTGACATTTTTGTTCATGGTGTACTCCACTTGATTCAGAGCAGGTACTTGCATCTGGATGTTCCACTTTACAGGCAAATGCACTGAACACCGAGAGAGAGTCAGTGATGAGACAGATTTTGGTGAAAATCTGTTAATGAACTGTACTTAGGAACTAAAAATTAAAGACTGCTTCTAACTTGTGTTGTGCACTGACTTCCCCCGGCAGCCTCTGGGATTGATGAGGAGGCAGAAAGTAGGGATAAGGCTTCTGGTTCCATCTTTTCCCCATGGTTCACTGGAGGACATGCTCATTATTTTTATAGTTTAATACATGAATTTATTCTGTCTCTTTCTCTTGCTCGTTTATTGCCTGATTCCAGGAGGTGAATTGTCACACTTTAATCTCAAATACACTAATGTCACTTTTAGAGTGAAATAATAAATGTGGTCATATAAAAGCAGAATCCCTATCCTCAACATGGGTTCATCTGCTATGGGAGCCTGACTTTCTCCAGCAATCCCAGCAGAATTGTTTGTCCAAGAGAAATCTGATTTTCATGGCAGTGATCTTAACTCAGGGGACCAGAGAGCTTCAAAGGCATTTCTAATAGTCTTAAGTGCTGTCACTAAGCTCCACGGCAGGATGACAGGTTCCATGATGGTCTCTGAGTTCTTTTCTTTATTTCAAATGTCTAAACTAATGGATGAAACTTATGTTCTATGTACCACTCTGTTGGCCTGAAAGGCAGCAATTGCTTCAAGACAAATTCTTACAGCACCTGTCTGAAATGCAGAATAGACTAAAACCAATCATTTAGAATTGTTGCTAGCAGACTATTGAGAGTTCCTGACAGGAGGGTTAGAGAAAGGTGTCAGGAAAAAGAGAAATAAGACTAGTAAAGGAGTATTTAGAATGGGTATTACATCTGGGAAGAGAACAGAAGCCGAATAGCCAAAGATTTTATTGTGAGAAAATTTGAGTAGTGCTGAGCTATATACAGAAGATTTAATAAGGTTGCCCATCACAAGGGCCTTTGTGCAGCCAGGAGGGAAGGGTGGATTTCAGGAAGAACATTTCAGTTATGATACATATGGTGAAGGAAAGAGTTCTCAACTGCCCCTGTGGGCCATCTTGTGAAGGGAAGATAAAAAAAAATTAGAAGTGATTTGAGGTCTTTCTCCAAATCAGCTCACCCACAGCTATACGTCTATCTACATGTTGATCTGTGATAGACTAGATCCTCACTTGGTATAAAATAGTGTCAGCCCATTGACTTCAGCAGAAGACTTAAAGGATGAAATACTACAGCTTCCCAAGTCACAACTGGCATCTTCTTTTATAACAACCTACAGTCTCCATTGTGAAGTCTCTGTCTGACAAATATAGCTGAAAAATATATGCATGTTTATCTTCCCATAATAATTCTTTTCAAGCATTCAGGCATCTTATTACTTTTTCAAGTAAAGGTGAATGGAACATGTTTTCTTTTCTTCTTTTTGTACTTTTCTTTCTTTAGTTTTTGCATTTAAAATCAGTTAAGAAAATTATGAAAGGTATTACCCTAATTATTTTTCAACTGACTTATATTTTACTTATCTGGGAAATCCTGCTCTATAATGTTCTGGGAAGGTTTGGTTGTTGTTTTAAACATTGGTGGATGCTCTCGGTAGGCTCCTGTAACCGTTTTGTGGGACCTATTAGACAGATGGCTACTTAATCCTAGCTGTCACTTGTTTGCTTATTATTTTATAAGCTTGGAATTCTTTGTGTCCCACGACCTATGGATCTTGAAGCAGAAAGTTAAAGAGTCATTCTGTAATGCAATTATTCTATGACTCAGTGGGCATATCTACATGTGCACTTTACTACGCAGTAGATTATTTACTATGCAGTAAAGCATTACTGTCTACTCATGTGCAGCAATTGGATTGGTGTAGACTAATTTGCTGTGCTATTGGATAGTCCCCTCAGACATAAGTACTATCAAATGGTGCGATAAATTACTGCACTTAAATGCACGTATAGATGGTGACAGAGCTAGTTGGTATAAGGGTGCTTCACAGGAGGGGCTGCCTGCTGTTTAGCCCCATGCTGAAGCACTCGTACCTCAACCAGCACCTCCATAGCACATGGGGCCTGGTCTGAGCAGTTCTGACCTGGCAGGGTGACCCCCTGGGTCCTCTGCCAGCCAAGGCTGCTCCCACTGGCTCCATGTGCTGTGTATGAATAAACTCCAGAGCTAATTGTTCTGGAGTTTATTTGTGTGCATTAATGGCATGTGTAGATGCACCCAAAAGGTACTGAAGATATGTGCTCCATCTTATTTTGCCACCATTTCTAACAGTTATCAAGATTTTAAATAGTAATATAAGACTAACATTTTGTCTACAGTGGGTCAGAAATAAGCTGTCCCATGACTTCTGGAGGGCCAAGTTACCACTGATGGAAAAGGCCTTGTCTACCCAGTTATGTTGCTCAGGTGTAGTTTCAGAGGAGAAAAGCTTTGGTGTATGTATCAGCTGTGACTCACAACCATAAAGCCTTGCTCTGGTTCTCCTTTTATGAACATAACAGATCTAATTACAGATTTGCATCTATGTGGTGACACTCCACCAGTGAAGACAAGGCCTCTGTCCTTAGGTCCTTTCTTCAGGGAGATGAATCTCCAGTTGCAACCGAAAACTAGGGAGACTTGTAGCATTTTTACACTGCCTCTCTGCTGTACTCAGGAAAACGGCCACAAAACCTGGACTACCTGCTTGCTCCCCCCTCATCACACACCACATTCCAGAAAAGAGTCAATGAAAACACATGCAGAGTGGCAGAAAATGGGTAGAGCATGCTTTGCAGTAGTGCCCCTGGGCTTGGCACTGAGCCTAACACAGTGCAGATAAGCCTTCGGTTAAATGAGTCATTTGTAATGCTTCCATGCCCTGTTGACCTCCCACCTCAAGTGTTACTTGCAGAATCTCTCTCTTGTGGATCTCATAGGAAGTGTGGAGACTTGATGTGGGTTGAGGAGATCACAGTGGGGCAATGGAGATGGGACTACTGCAGTGGCAGAGAAGAGGATTGGATGATGAGGCAGCAAAGCTGGGAAGGATTCCACTTATCCCAAAGATATGAACAGTCCTTAGAACAACATGCAGACCTACCCATTAAGGCTTCACCATCTGCTCCACTGTAATTCTTAGTAGCTCTGTCTCCTATTGCCTAGGAGCTTATGTCTGGAACATCCTGATGTTCCCAGAAAAGCTTGCCCATGGCTCAGTCATCTTATTTTGGCTCATGTGGTATAAAGAAGCCCTCTAAGGCTTTCAGTGTGAAGGGGACTAATTGGCCTCCTACTTGCAGGAATCTCCTACAGCTTGTGGAGGTGAGCTATGGGGAAATCCTTGAAAAGGACTGTGGGGGAATTATTACTTCATAAGCTTGGAATTTTCTGTGTCCCATGACCTATGGATCTTGTTTGGTTTGCCAGGGAAAGGAGTTGTGGGGGATTATGGGTTGTGGGGAAATGGCTACCAACACAGAAGGCTCCTTTGGCTGCCAGGGATAATAGATAGACCTGGGCAAACCTCATACAGAGTGAATGTTCCTAGCGCGGGTTACCATGGGGTTGAAGTATATGGCTAGTCATAATCATATTTCTGCTGTGCCCTAGGGTTGGGAGAAAGGTACTTACCCCCTGTTGCTCTCCAGTCCAGTTTTACCAACTGACCAATTTGCAAACTAAGGGAATTCCTAGGGGGGAAAGTATGGTTACACTGAAGTAAAGGCGGATAGCACATAGCAGTAACTTGAACATCAAACAACAAAACTCACTCACTGGATCCTTTTCATCTCATATTTTCCTCCATAGGAAAATGAATACATCAAAACAATGAAAAAAATAGTCATTAACAAAGCCAGAACATCTAGGGTTAACGTGAAAATAAAATATATATATAAAAAAAGGAATGCTCAGGAATTCAAGGTGACTACATGTCGTATGAATCTCATGAGAGAATTTTGCTCAGAGGGTTTTATCTTTAATGCATGTGATGACCAAAGAAAATTGCTTTCTCTGTCTATATCTGGCTGTGTGACTAGATATGATGTTTCCATCTGAAGGCACTACTGCTGCTGATTGAGGTGAAGATGATAGAGTGGGATGAACCGGGAAGTACTTCAAGTCCTTGTGTGGTTTAGCAGTCTGAGTTTCTAACCTAGCTTTAAATATTAAACACAGATTTTGAATTCAATTTCATTTTGTCCCACAGGATCTCCTTCTGTATAAGTAGCAGCACCATCAACCTTCAAGGCAAATGCAGTGTGCAAGGTGTTGACAGTACAAGCAATATTTTAGAAAAATACTAGCATACTTGTATCCTTCCTTGCTTAATTTTTTGGTAATAAAAAGGTTGCAGTCAACCCCCTGGTATTTTTGTCTTGCATTTGCTCCCATCACCTTGCCACACTAATAAATGAAGAATGCTTCAATATTCAAGATGTTTTCACATTCATTTTCCATGTGGCTGCTATTAGCAAGAGAAGCAGAGCAAGGAAACAAAGGAAAGGAGGAGAGAGGCACCAACATGGAAAGACAGACTTCAAAGCAGGAAAATAGTCAGAGGGAAGGGGGGGATGGGAGATGGTTTCACAACTGCATGGGTGGATATGCACATTTGTGTGAATGGGTACAGTTGTGAATAAAGGTGTGTGCAGTGCTCCAGGCTTATTTCATTTGAAAAATTGTTTCTGTGAGATGTGCATTTCAGTTATGGTCATTCATGTCTGGGGTTGAATATACAAGAGTGTAGTTTCATTAAGAAACAGTGCCTTCTGTCTACATGAGATGCTGACTCTGCAGTTGTTACTGTGCACTCATTTAGTACTCGCATACCCAAGTACTAAATGGCTGTGCAATAATTGGCATTACTGCGCAGTAGCGTCCCTGCATGACTTCCTGGTTATGTTGCCTGTGCAGTAGTTTGTTACTACTGTGCAATAATGTTGTGTCATGGTTCATGTCCCATAATGAGCTACTGTGCAGTAAGTGTCTTGTGTAGACGTGGCCAATGAATATAAAAGTGCTTTTCAGAACCATCATGAGCAAATACTTTGATAAAAAGGGGCTTGTTAATAGGGGGAAGGCCTGGTTGTCTAGGGACCTGCTATGAAATGTACCACTTCCTATGGTCCTTTTTTGCTATGTAAATGGGCCAAAGTGGAGTAAAGGGCCCTGGGACAGGCGCTAAGGAAAACAACTCAAAATCAGTCCTCTGAAGATCTCCTCACAGGCCTCTGAGGTAGGAGGATGGCTTGGGAGCAAAACGTATTTGTCAAGGTCACAGTCGCAGCATACAGTGACGAGGAGATCCTTGGCAGCAATGCAGCTGTTAGGGTAGCCCAAGGAAGCTCCAAGCACTTAAATGGTCCCTTAGGCTATCTAAATTCCACATGGGGCCTTGGACCAGCCCAAACCAGGGTCAGGGAGTACAAAGGTGGTTTAAGGTTTCCATAACAACTCTGGGCTGTGATTTGCAAGTTTTCTTGGAGTTTCAGAACAGAAACCCATATCTACCTTCATAAATTATAAGGTCTGAGGAACCGTGGTAATCACTTGCATTGTATATCTTTAGAAAAACATACCATTCTGATACAGCAGTTTCCAGCAATGGAGAACCTACTGGAAATCAACTACAAAGGCTAATTACCCTGCTTGTTAAAAGAATTTCATTTCTCTAGCCTAAATGTATCAAGCTTAAACTTCCAGTCTAAAGACTAAACTTCCAGATTAAAGAGCCCCTTGTTGTGGACTATAAATAAATCACTCCTTGACCTTCTTTTTGATAGGTTTAATAAATTTGATAATATTAATAAATTTAATAAATAAATTATTGTTTCCTTCAGTGTTTCACTATAAAGCATTTTTTAGAATCATTCTTGTGACTCTTCTCTGAACTCCCAACATCAGATTTGAATGTAGACACCTGTACAGAACATGGTATTCCAGCAGCAGACATAGCAGTGCCAAATAGAGAGGCAATGTGACTTTACTACTCTTATTTATCAATCTTTTTAATACTTCCAAAGATTGTGTTAGCCCTTTTATTCACAGCATTATACTGGGATCTCATGTTTAACTAACTATCTTCCATGAGCCCAGGGTCTTTAAAGGAGACACATTTTTCTGAGATAGAATCCCCAGTCCTGTAGGCATGGCATTCATTGTTCCTAGATGTATGTCTTTACATTTTATCAGGTGCAATGTTTGCACATATCTAGCTTCCTAAAAGATACGTATCATTCTGTATCAGTGACTCATCTTCTTAATTATTTACCACTTCCCCTATTTTAGTGTCATCTGCAAACTTGATAAGTAATGAATTAAGCAGCCACAGTAATTTTAAAGAACATTTTTGTCAGTGTTAAGAACTCACACACTTGAAACATACAATCATCTAATCTTTTTCATTAGAAATAAAACTAAAAAGAGAGCAAACCCATTAAAATCTAAAAGGAAACTGGAATTAAACTCACCCAGTGCTCACATCTGAGCTAGAGGGCTGCATATAGCAGTTTAAATTAGATAGCACAGTCTGGATCCATTAAATCTCTAGAGCACATCCATAATTACCATCAGGGAAATAGCAGAACATAGTAGCAGGTCCAGTAAGCAGGGGCCAGGACGAGATAATTATATAGTTAGACAGTAACATACACTCAGCCTTCAGTTTATGAAGAGGTCATATGACTGCTTAATTTTTGAAGAGATGTGACCTTCAGAAGGAAATGCATAGGAGACATTAGCAATAATTTATTTTGGTCCATTGATGTTAAGTGCTAGCAGAAAGCTCTATTTCCTTTCTGTGCTACAACTACTGGCCTTGTTTAATTTTCAAGGTCCTGATTCTGCTGCCCTAATTTACACTGGGGAGAACTTTACTCCAAAAGTAGCCTCACTGGGCATGTCCCCATGAGCAGGAATATGCGTTTCCTTGGGAACAAACAGTAGCTGCACAATCTGTGCCACTGCTATTTGTCCCTGGGGAATGCCCATGCATCTGCCCTCTGGTATGTGGCATGTTGCCTCAACTGGGGTAGAGGAGGCTGGGGCCAGTACCTGGGCTGTCCCCAGAGCCATACTTGGAGCCCTGGGGGCCTCCAGAGGCTGCAGCCATGGTGATCTGGCAGTAGGGAGCCTGGCTGGCAGCCAGAGCGTGGTTTCAGCTGTCCAGGCTCTGGTTTCAGGCAGCACACACTGCTGCCCTGTGTACCACCCCACATTGTTAGCTGTGGGGTTTTTTGACACCAGGATATCCCGGTGACAATGCCCCCCCAGCTTCTTGCCTCCATGCTGCAAGTTAGCAGTCCAGGGAATGCCTGGATGTCCGGTGTGTGCGGTGCCGCACGTGAGTCTGCAGCGCTGCATGCCGCATGTACGCATTCATCTGGAAACAACCACTGAGTTCAGTGGGGTACTTGTTGAGTAAGGCACTACTCAGTAGAACTGAGTGAGTATTTTCCATCAAAACTGTTTTAGATGGACAATTGAGTATTTCATGCAACATGTTTATCCTGAGAAAAGGGTCTCCTTTCCACATAAATTATTGTTGTCTGAATATTTTGGTTGGTTTTTTATGTGATTCCTTTTATATTTAGCCAGAAATATTAGAATGTTTAGTCTTCACAGGAAACTTAAAGCTGTCCATAGAATAGTTTGATGAACACTGAAGTTGTTTCATTTTCACTGAAAATTCCTTCAGAAAAAATGTATTTCAGATCACCTTCTTTATCACATTTGTGGGAGTCCAGCAGGAAAAATAATGCTGAAGGGCAACCAGCACAGGTTCATAGCAGGTAGATCCTGCCTGACTAACCTTGTTTCTTTTTATGACCAGGTCACAAAATGCTTAGATGCAGGGGATGAGGTAGACATCATCTAAGTGGATTTAAGAAAGCCTTCAATGTGGTATCTTATCCTATTCTTATAAATAAACTGAGCGGCTATGATGTAGATGATTACAGCATCAGATGGGTGGCAAATTGGCTAATGGGACACACCTGGAGAGTGGTGGTGGATGGGTTGGCATCAACCTGGAAAGATGCGGGCAGTGGAGTCCCCCAAGGTTCAGTTCTTGGACCAGTGCTCTTCAATGTCTTCATCAGTGACTTGGATGAGGATGTGGAGAACACTCTGTCCAAATTCACAGATGATACCAAGTGATGGGGTAAAGTAAACACACTTGTGGGCAGGAAATGAATCCAGGTGGATCTGACAGTTTGGAGAAGTGGGCAGAACAGAATAGGATGCAATTCAACAAGGACAAATGCAAAGTGCTGCCCCTAGGGAGAAGGAATCACTGGCACACTTACAGGCTGGGGGAGGACCCTCTCAGCAGCACTGTAGCAGAAAGGGATCTTGGAGTTATAGGAGACTCCAAGATGAACACGAGTCATCAGTGTGATGAAGTGATCAGTAAAGCTAACTGCACTTTATCATGCATTAGCTGGTGCATCAGAAACAGGTCCAGGGAAGTGATGCTTCCCCCCTTTGTGGTACTGGTGAGGCCACAGCTCGAGTGCTGCATCCAATTTTGGGCACCATACTTCAAGAGGGATGTGGATAACCTTGAGAGTGTCCAGAGGAGGGCCACTTGTATGGCTAAGGGCCTGCAGGTAAGGCCCTCTGAGGAGACATTGAGGAATCTCTTCAGCCTCTGCAAACAAAGGCTGAGAGGTGATTTTGTGGCTGTCTACAAATTCATTGGAGGTGGGGACAGCAAGGGATAGGAGATGCTCTGTTTATCAGGGCACCTCTTGGAGTAACTAGAAATAATGGCCACAAACTGACAGAGAGCAAATTCAGGTTAGATATCAGGAAGAACTCCTTTTATGGTAAGGGCTTCCAGAATTTGGAATGGGCTTCCAAGGGTATAGCATGAACTGAATTCATGTACCTGATGTTAACATAAAGTGTAATAGTAGTAAAATGTAACCATGTTAGGCTTGTCCTGTAAGCAACCTGAAAACTTCATTTTGTATCCTTCTGCTTGATGTAAGTGAATGAACTCTGCATCGCCTTTATGTATGAGTGTGTGTAAAAGAGTGAATGGTGAAAGAATGGCATAGAGACGGGAGAAGAAGATTTAACTGCTTATGTAAGCAACAAGGCACCAAATGTAAGTTACCAGTCAGTAAACTAATTAATAAATGGCTGAAGAATCCCTTTGAGGCCTAAGGCACAAAGAAGATAACAAGGTGAAGGAATGCACCTATCCTGCCAGATGGGCAGCAAGAACACTCCAAGGCTGAGATAAAATGAAGACAAAAGCAGAACAAGCACAAAAACAGAAGTTGGTATGGAAAAACCCCAAAGCACTGAAACAGAGGTTGCCAAACCCTATAAAAGGACACTTTGAAAATGCCAAGTTGAGTGAGTCTCTTTCTCTACTGCTGTTTTATCGGAGCACAGGTGCATCTGTTCACCCCATTCCAGCTGTTATCTTCAAATCTGCTATCTTCAAATCACCATCAGCTACTCAATAAGCCCAGGTTGGCCACCCTGGCCTGATATTGAGCAACTATTACTGTAACTATATCTGGTGTATGTGTGGATGAAATAGTTGTTTTGTGTATGCCTGTGTGTAATGATGTGTATGATGATTTGTGTGCGTTTGTATGAATGGTGTGTCAGAACCTCTATGTCTAACTCATGGAATCAATAAACTTGGCACCTTGCCTTATCCCCCTTTATAAAGTCTTGGTCATGATTTGAGCAACAGGTAAATTTGTTAACAAGGGAGGTGGTGCTCTCCCTTACCTTGGGGGGTCTTTAAGAGGAGACTGGACAAGCACCTGGCTCGGGTCATCTGATCCCAGCACTCTTTCCTGCCCATGGCAGACCCCAGCACTCTTTCCTGCCCATGGCAGGGGGTTGGACTCAATGATCTTCTGAGGTTCCTTCCAACCCTAATATCTATGAATCTGTGAATCTATTACAGCACATGCAAAAGGAACCCAGAATCTGTGTACTGTCTGCAGAAGCGTAGAGTAATATCCATCATCTTTTGTAAGGCATTCTTAACACTGCACATGCAATGTGCTATATAAGGCCTTAATGCTGCAAACATTTATGCCTAAGTGCAAAGCATTAAAACTATAGTTAATAAACACAATTTGAAAATAAATGAACATTTTTGCAGTATTTTAAAGAAAAATACATCGTTGACAGGTACCATATTGGAAAGAAGCTGCTAATAACAATAGATTAAACACAGCTTCTAAATGTAATGTGTCAAATATGGAAATATTACTATGTAAAAATTACCAACTCTCATGTCTTTTATCAGATGACTACAACTTCAGGCATGCTGCATTCATTAACAATTATTATACTTCACTGTTCTCGTTTTCCTGATTTAATTCCATGAAGATAGATGCACATCACTGCCAGACAGATTACATCTCTAATGGCAGTAAAAATACACCGTAAGATAATATTTTTTATTTGTAGATACTGCATAATCATCCAAGAGGATTTTGAAATATAATGAGATGTTGCAGAGTGCAGATATGCTCAAAGCAGTTTAAGTAATGCTGTTGAGTATAATAATGATATAGGGAAATAAAACCCCTCTCAGGGTCTGCTTGAACCAGTAAAAGGTAATCAATTTCCTTTGCCTCGTAGCTTTCTACTAGCACTTAACATAGATGGGCAGAAATAAGTTAGCGTTATTTGTCTCCCATGAATTTTCATCTGAAGGTCAAGTCTTTTAAAAAATTAAGCAGTCACATGATCACTTCATAAGCTGAAGGCTGAATGCATGTTGCTATTTTACTATATAATTATTACCCCCCTACTTAGTGAGTCTGTAGAAAAGATCTGCTCCTTCCCGATGTTAAATATGGATGTGCTCTAAAGATTTAATGGATCCAAACTGTGAAATCTAATTTGAACTGCTATTTTCAACCCTTTTGCTCAGATGGTGGGAACTGGATAGGTTTCATTCCTGTTTGTTTCAGGTTTTATTTTTAATTTTTAATGAGGGGAAAAAAGACAATCCTAGGCTCTGAGCATCAGCATGTCATGGCAAAATGGAGCAGTGCCTGAGTTCTTAAGATAACATGGAAAAAAAACATAAGTTCTTTAAAAATTACCCTTGCTGTGTAATTCATTAGGCTTTTGTTTATCGTGTGGAAAATATTAGACTGACTGTGAAGAAAAAGTGTGGCCGTGAGATAATGTGTTGTGGAGGTGAGCACAATATGACAAAAAACGTTTAATAATAAACAGTGTTATCTCGCTAGGAGGTAGACGGGCTGAAGTGCCAATAAAAACTGTAATTACACTCACAACAGGAAGCTGCATTTAGAGTGACAGCAAGACTCTCTCTTAAACCCTGTTATGGTAGGTTAAGATTGCAGGTCTTAATTATATGTATGAGGAGTTTGTATTCATGTCTCTCTGAAAATACTAAGAAGAAACCTAATTATAGCTTGGACCAGAGTAAATTGGACTGTATTTAGACAATGAATTTTTGGGAATCTTTTCCTTTTAGCTATGTTATCCTTGACTCATGCAGTTCAAGCCACGCGCTACTCCCAAGCATATTGTTTCTGTTGCTTTTGAGACAAAGCAAAATAAAAGATAAATATTAAATTATATCTTCCTCAGCTCAAAGCCTTTTGAGCTGTCTGATCTATAATAATAGCTCTGTTGTGGCTAGAATTACAACCTATCCACTCTTTGTGTCATTTAGATGGTGACATGGAATAGTTTCTCTTTCATTTCTATGGCATTTATATGGCCTCTCTTTCATTTCTAATGAAACAGGGGTTTTTGGTGACATTTTTTATTGGGCCAACTATATAGTTGGGAGGGTTGTTACACAAGCTTTGGGCCCCATATTTTAATTTTTAAAAACACTGGGCCACATACATATCTGGTGTGGATAAATGCAGCTCAGCTGGCCCTTTAAATAAGTGTAATGCTCGTTAAAGTTCTGTGTTTATTCCCCTTAAGGATCTTAAAACACGTCAATTATTCATAGAACAGGTACAGACCCTGGTAATTTCCCCTTGCCTGTTGAACATGTCTGAGACTTGTTAACATGGTTATTATAGGAGTATTTCTGTAATGCTAGGCTCCAAAGCCCCGAGCAGCAGCGCGGCCCTATTCTGCAGGGTGCTATATAAGCAAAGAAAAGATACAATCCTGTCTCCCAAAGGCTTATTTTCAGGGCACAAATATATGCAGCGGTGTGGATAAATCCTACAAGACAATATGTATGGTGAAGAATTGGTAGGACTCTGTTAGTTTTATGGATTGTGGCTTCTTTTCTGTCTGGTTTGCTTTGAGGGTATAAAAATGGCGAAATGGAGCAGGGAAAAGCAAGAAACAGAATAGGAATAATCATACGTCAGTGGTGCTCAACCTTTTGGCCTTGCAGGCCACATAAGTGGCATGGGGTTGGTCTGCAGGTCAATTTGGACCCCATGCACCAGGATCAGGCCCCATGAAGCCTTAGCTGGCCCCCATATACTGGGTTTGGGCCCTTTGCACCTTGTGCCACCTCTGTCTGGCCCTACATGCCATAATCAGGCTCTGGGGCCCCATGCTGGCCACTTCTGGCCCAACACACCAGGATCAGGGCCCTGGGACCCTGTGCCACCTCTGCCTGGTCCCAATCCTGGGGCTTGGGGATTGCTATCATGACCTCTTGGGCCAAAGGGATAATTAAAGGCAAGGGGGAAAAGCATTCTCTTTTTTCATTCCTTTGCTTTTCTGCTGAGTCCACTCAAAAGGGTGCCGAATCTGGCAGTGAAGTTTATGATATGGAGTCATGTACTTATGAGAGCTGGAGCACCAAAATATTTCATGCAGGCCCCCTGCACTGCTACCAGATGGATGGCAGTTCCAATGATTTCACACTGATGCGCTCAGTGAGGAAAGGTTATTGTGTTTCCCAATCCTTTGTGTGCCCTGAGTACATTTTTATAACATGGGCATGAGCTGAAAATATCTAACCAAATAAGCAAGCCCCTATGATAAGCTTTGTTTGCTGAAGTGCACGATTTATGCTCTGCCTTTTGTCTCTGCACCTGAGCTTGAGGAGCTGCGATGATGGAAGATGATGTGAAAGCAATAGGCAACAGAAGTGGCTTTATCAAGAACAAAAGCAGACTGTCACAACCCTCCTCCCATGCTTGATTCTGAACCTATTGAGTTCTTTGCACATGTGGTGCTGGTGGCTGCTTTTGTTACAGAACAGTAGAATGAAATTGTTTCAAATGTTACACAGTCCAGATCACATTTATTCAGCAGACTGATCCTGCCCTGTAGAAGACCTGAACGAAGAAAGCAATCTGAGTGCAAAAATGACAAAACTGGATCTTAGCAGATGTACCAGGTTAGGGCTCACATATATTAGCCAAGACTGGAATGAAAAGGGATGTTGTAGGTTAAAATTCAACTGTAATTTTGGAGCTACTCAGAATTGCAAAAGCAGGTGCTGCTGCAGGTCAGGACAGAGATGGATTAGAGGAGTAGTGCAGAGAAACTCACGTGATGCTTGTCTGCACTACAGCTGGCTCAGTCATATTTTGCTCATCATAATGTGACCAAGGCTTTTTCTTTGGAGACGTTCCTGGGAGTAGGGAGTTTTTAAGACACATATTGCTCAGGGGAAAATAAAAACATGGCAAACTTTCTGAGTGTACATGTGGTGAGTGATTTACTTTTCTTCATTCACTAAATATTCAGACGCAGAAATCAATTTCATAGCTGTAACTTAAAAATGACTACATTAATTACAACATGTCTTGGTGTCATATATTCTAAATGTCTTCAGTAAGAGTAATGCTTCAACTACTAAACTTACAGCCTGAAGTTAAAAACCTAAATTCAGTTTTCAGCTACAGCTCCAAAAACCAAAAGCCATGATATAAGGTACATGCAGTGTCAGAAAACCATCTTTTTCTTTTATTTTTGACTTGCACTATGTTTATCCTTCGTACCAATGACCTCCTTGAGAACTACAGGGGTTCAAATTCTAGTTACTCTTAATTAAACACCTAAACATAGATGGAGGTCACCCACAATTAAAGGCATACTAGATCCCACTAAGAGATGGCATTTTCTGTTCTGAATGTAACCCTGAAATTTTCTATTTTACTTCTTGTTTTTCTCATACATTTTGAGTAACAAGTATTTTTTTGGGGGAACACAATAGAGGGTGGGTAGATAAAATCCTCCCATATGCTCTCTGCAATGAAGCTATTAGTTGCTACCACACCATTTGTGTTGGCTACAGCCTTCATAGGACATTTATGACTACTGGATCTGAGGAAGTCCCCGATCAGTAAGGGTGTGCAAAGCGGGCTGTATTTGATTCAGATTTGGCCTGATTCAGGGAACAGTAATTCAATTTGCTGATTCGGATCACTGTCCCAATTTGATTCAGGGGAATCCAAACCTGAAGATTCAAGTCAGGTTTGGACAATCATCAGTTTGGCCATAGACACACAGCTTTATATGTTTTTTCTACCTACCTTGAGGTACCAGGCATGGCTTATGAATGATGAGATGGAGCAACACACAGAAGCGCAGAGAGCCCCCCCCGCATGCTTGGTGGCAGACCCCCTTGTCCCCCCAGCTCACAATAAACCTTGGGGGGACCCCAGGTGCCCCCCCAGTCCCAGGAGGCACCAGTCGCTGAGCCAGAGGGTGGAGGGGAGAGGGTGTTCCCTGTGCGCTCCATGGCAGACCCAGAATTGGTCTGGAAGTGCTTCTGGTCCACTTCTGGGTCTGCTGCCAAGCATGCTGGGGACCCCCCATGGTCCCATGGGATGCTCCATCTGCCCGACTATCTCAGCATTCATGAGCCACCTGGTACCTTGAGGTACATAGAAAAAATATATAAATCTGTCTATGTCCAAATCATCAAATATCTCCGAATCTCTCTGAATCAAATTGGAGGCTTCAGATTCAATTTGGAGAGATTAATGGGTCTACTGATTTGATTCAGATTTAGAGATTTGGCTGCCGAATCTGGCTGAATCTCCTCCAAATTGAATCAGCAACTGGAGCTTTGCACAGCCGTACTGATCAGATCCCTGTGACATGCTCAAGCAGGCTAAGTTTCTCTGCCAAATTTCTCCTCTTTCTGCCCCCATGTGTGTATTTTAGTTCTTTTTTATTTTGGTTTTTCTGAATTTCCTCCATCATAAACAATATTTATCCCTTCTTGAAAGCAGATCCTTCTTCACTTTCTTTTTCTTAAACTCTGTACATGAAGTTCTCTTTATATACTCTAGTCCTTGCAAAGAACAGAATGAATTCAGTAATTACTTCTGGAGGGAAGAGAGGAAAGATCTGCTGCTTCTTCCAGATACACAACCTTATTTCCATGATAACTCCATTTAAGTGCATGGGATTCCACTTGTGGGCCAGCAAGTGGAAAGCAACATGATTACTTGTATTGTCCTTGAAAGTATCTGGTATTTCTTTCAGGACAATGTAGCAATATGCAGATACTTTCTCTTGCTTCCTATTAGCTCAGTAATCCAATGGCTATATTATAGGTTCATAAATGAACTAGGATTTAGTACATATTTCCACGTGACATACTCATAAGTAAAGTAGAGAAATGTGGTCAGGATAAAATTACCGTTAGGTGGATATAAAAAGGCACTGCATGGAGAGTGAGAGACCCTGGGAGCCTCTTGAGGTGGCTCAGGTCTACAGTTGCTGGCACGGGGCAGCAGCTCATTGCAGACAAGGCTGCCCAGAGGGTACAGACCGAGCCCCAGTGCTGCACAAGGCTGTTCAGGCCTCCAACCTCTAGTACAAGGTGAAGAGCCCACTACACACAGCGGTGCATGTGGCCCTAAGCCAGGACAGCGGCAGCAGAGTCAGGTGGCAGGAGAACCTGGCGGGGAGCAGAGCTTGACCTGGAGAACAAGAGGCAACCCTCTGGGACTGTGGAGTAGTAATAAGTTACCCTGGAGAGAGGGTCCCCACAGGGGAGGGACTCCCCAAGAATTGTGAAGGGGCACCATGTGGGCCACTCCTGGGTGATAGTGGGGGAGCTTAGGAGTCTTTGGGATCTTCTTCTCCTTTTTGCATTTCCCCTACCTCCTTTCCTGTACTGGTACCTTGAGAATGGGGCCCCTACCCTAGAGGGCTCCCAGGTAGTCTAAGGACTGCTGATTATATTTGTGGACTGTGCCTTACAGTTTATGAGAATAATTTGAAGTAATAGTTTGTATATGAATAGAGTTTTAAGGTTGTCCAATCAATATCCTTTGGTATGGTTTGTTCTATTGTTCATCTGTATTTTAAATGATAACTGGGTGTGTGTATATTTGTGTATATATATATATATGTTATAGGGTTAATTGTAACTGTAAATTTGTACATATTTATATATAATCTATGTCCTTACCCTTTAATGGTTTTGTTGCAATAATAAATCTGTATATTGTTAAGTAATTGATTGACTGGACCTGACTCTATAGGGGATGGAGGCAGCTGCTGGGCTGTTGTGTCCCTCCACAGCACACTGCCCTGCCAATAATTCCCTCAATTGGAGAGGAAAGCACAATCCCGTGTATACCCGGGCTACAAACATTTCTAGTAATGATTTGGATGCCATATGAGAGAACTTCCTTATCAAGCTTTCAGGGGACACAAACTAAGAGGGACTGCAAACATATTGGAGAATATAAATAGAATTTTAAAAGTTCCTGGTACTTGACAACAGAATGAAATTTAGCAAGGAGAAATATAAGTTGCTACACCTAGGGAAGAAAAATCAAATACACAGATAGGGAATGGAAGAGAATTAGCTAGTGAGCAGCATTGCTAAGAAGAATCTGTGGATGTTGGTGGATCACAGACTACAAACAGACATTGCCTTTTTGCCACCATCATAGTTTTTATAGTGGCACAAAGCAAAAGCCAATAGACATCCATGCTCTTTGACACACCACAAATGCCCAAATGCATGTCTGCAACAGAAGGCAGTACATATTTGTGCTGCTGTTTTGTGGCAGTTGTCTGTTTGCTTTAAGCTGGGAGAACACGGGCAGCCTGGAGCTGTCAGTGCTCTCCAGTCACCCCAGACAAGTGCTCCTGGGTCTTTAGGGGCTGAATTCTGCATAGCAATTTCTGTGGTGTGCAGATTTCTCTGCTTGCACATCTCCCAAGTTTCCCCGCTTGCAGAGGTGTTTGGGGAATCTGACTTGGAGTGCTTCTCTACAAGCAGGGAAATCTGGGGTCCCCCCATTTGCAGAGGCATGCCTCAAGTGTTGCCCTGTAGAATCAGTCCTGGCTGCTCCTGGGAACGACAGGGGCCCAATGGGGCAATGGCTGGTGTTTGTTTTGCCTGATGAAGCAGATCAGCACATCCTGGAACAGTGGATCTGCTTCATTTGGTGGGGTCTATTTTGTATGAGCCTGCAATGTGACACAATTGCCAACAACGCAAATGTAGTTTTTGTCTTCATTAACCAGAGTATTACACGGAAGATGTGGGAGGTGATCATATCACTACTCCATGCTGACTGGCCCTCAGGTGGAGTACTGTGACCACCGTGGGCGTGACAATTTAAGAAAGATGTGCAGAAAAGTATTGAGGATCCATAGGTGTGTGATAAAGATTAAAAGAGGTTGGAAACAGGTGTATGAGGGAAAGGATGAGAGAAACATGGAGACGTGCAAGTTTGGAGTTAAGGTAAGACGTTATAGCAGCGGTCAAACATTTGACAGGTTGCCTTGAAAATGAGGAAGTAGAACTGTTCTCCTGTGCTGAAGAAGGCAGTACATGAATGGGTTTAAATGTGAAAAAGCTTTAAAATAAATACTAGAAAAAACCCCTTTCTTACTGTTAGAACAGGAAGGGCAAGTGAAATAAGCTGCCCAGGAAGTTGTGGAATCTCCTTCACTGGAAGTTTTCAAGAAGCTGGAGAAGCATTTGCCGGGGGTGGACAGGAATAGTATATCCTGCATTTGTGCTGTGGGACTGCGTAAGCAGGTTGTTTATCCTGCTGCTTTTTGCAGGGGTGGTAGCTACATTATTAGTCCTGTAGGGAGCTTAATTCTCCACGACACAAGCCTCAGTTTCCAGTAAAACAAAGAAAACAAGCCAAAATCCTCTGTCTGAGCATTAGGTGAAGAGCCACTTTTCACTCTAGCTTCTCCTAAGAGCTTCCTTCCTTCCCCTCTTTCTCTTCTTTCTCTGGGAGCTTTTTAAAGTTCCCAGCGGGATATTTCCTGATAAGCAAAATACCCCATAGCTGAATGTTCTTACCCGGGCTGGCTGCTCCTTCCTAAGGGGACAAACCACCCTCTTCCAGATGGGTAGGGTTACACATCACATCCCTTCTAACTCTGTGATTCTGCCATTTCTTTTCTACCTTCTCCCTTCATTTTACAACCCAAAACCCAATTGTTTAAGATAATCCCTAATTCTAATTCTGCTCTTTACCGCTTCAAACTACCAACCCATCATCATTCTATTGACTGCAAACACATAAATATTACCTCTTGAGGTTTTGTAAGGCTCTACCTACTCTACAGGCTAAAAATGTCAGGCTAAACTCTGCAATGATGTGCATCTCATTGACTTTACTAGGACTGTATGGCATGTCACTCAGTCAGGCAGCGATACTGTATGTTTACTGGTGGCTTTTAGAATGGTTTCAGCTCTAGTGTGGCAGCATCTATGTTACTGTGACTGTTCACACGACTCCTTGTCTTTCAGTAACTCAGAGTTGAGTTCTCAGCTACAGTACTATGTGTCTTGGGAACATTTTAAAGAATTGTTAAGAATACAATTAACTTCACTTGTAGAGTAACAGCTGTGATAGGAAGGGGATTTTGTTTTGTTTTGTTTTTTTGGCTCCTGTCCATGACTAAAAAGTGGGAGTTAGTATTTCTTCTAAAAATGTAACTGCCTGGCCCAACTTTTACCCTTACTTACTCTACCCTAGCCCCAATGAAGTCAAGATTAATAGTCTTTAATGAGCTGCACAGGGATAGCTGAGGACAGAATTTGGTCCACAATGTATATTTAACAAAAATCTGAAGACTGAAGAATGTATGTATTATGTAATGAAATGGCTGCAGTTGTCAAAGTAGGAGTTCAAATAATATAGGGGGAGCATTTAACATAAAAATGCAACTCGGAAGTAATTTTTCCCATAAAATTCCAACTGCAGAGTGTCACTATAATGCACTATAATGACTGGAGAGAGGGTGTAATTTTAGAAAGTGGTTTTAAAATGCTATTCTGGAATACATCTGGATTCTCTTAGGAACAAGCAAAATCTCATCAGGGACCACTTCAAAGACCATTTCCTCATGGTTAAATTATCTTGTGTGAGCCTGCTGTTGCATGTACATTGTTACATTATGTATGATTTTTGACTGCTCCTAATATGAACAAACTGCACAATATTCCATTAGTGATTTTCAATTTGTACTGAGCCTTAAGTCATGTAGACAGCTTGCTTTGTTAGATTTACTTTATAGATGTATGTCCTAGGAAATTTCACAACTCTTTGGCCTGCAGTCCTGCCCAGAGATTTTGGTAAATGGAATTGACTGTCTGTGCCTAGAGTAAGCACAGCCATATTACCTGCATAATTGCTCATGTTGGTGTCAAATTTTGCATTTTTATGAAAGCAAATAACAATGATGCTATTTTGTACTTCAGATGACTTGACAACAATCACATTGCAAATACCTGGATTATAGGGTTTGGTTATGTGCCAAGGTGCCTGGTTCTCAGTGTCAGCTTTAAATGACAAGCTATTATTTTTTTTACTTCTCTTTTTTAAACGCTTTAAGTGGTGGGCCAAGTAATTTATGTACATAGGTTAAATTCTGACCAGTGCAGGGAAAACAACATTATCTTCTTCCTAGACAGGGCACGCATAAACTACACAAGCATATTCTTCATGTCAAACAGAATAATATTAATGGATGGGGCTGAGCAAAATAGCAACTATAAAGTAGAAAGTATACCTTTACTTCCTGTTTCAGATTTTTTTTATAGAACAGTATCTTGTTAGTTGGGGTAAATCAGATCAAGGGTGATCAATTTCTTTACTCCCATGGCAAAATTTGGCCTATAGGTGTGAAATGTTGAAGATGGGTGGTGTTATATAAATGCAAGGTATCAGTCCAGATTTTCAACTGCAGAAAACCAGTGTAGCTTTCTTCCTTTTTTAAAAACACCTTTACCAGACCTCTTTAAGGGACTAATTCATTGTTGAATTTACATAAATCTAGAGAAGTTTGAACTTCCTTTTCTTTCATGTCCATATATATATATTAGCCCATATTAGAGCCAACCAGGCTCCTATCTACTTGCCACAGCTTCACTTGTATGCACATCTGACACATTTTGGCCCCATTCTCTGGTGTGTTAGGATGCTCTGGAGTGGGGGGTGCGGGCATTTAAATTAGTGCGGCTCCTGAGAGCCACTCTAATTAAAATACCTGCAGCATGTCATGAATTCAAAATCCCACATTTCAAAATGGTGGCAGAGGTACTTTAACTAAAACTTGTTGAATGAGCTTTAGTTAAAGCACCCCGCTGCCGCTTTGAAATGCGGGGATGCTGACAAACAAGACTCGGCAGAAGACTGGAGCGTTATCATTAGAGCACTCCACGTTCTAACCAGAACGCGTCGGCGCACATCTGAAAATGCCCAAAGCTTTCCTTATGCTAACCACCCACAACAGGATACCTTCAGAGCAGCTTAGGAGCTGGATCCACATGCGAATTTGGGCCACTTAGTCAAGCCGAATAGAAGGAGTTTAAAAGTTGGCCAGAGGAGCAACACAAAAAGCAAGTCAAAACAAGGTGTGAGAGGCATTAGTTAAAAAGATCACCCCCTTCTTCCATCCATGAAGAATTTCCACAGTTTATGGATCATGACAGTAACATTTCCTGATGATCAACAGAAACTTGTATGGCTTCTCTTTCTTGAGCTAAACTTGTGCTAGATGGTACTAAAAGAAACTAAAAAATATCAGTACTTACAAGCAAGGGATTGCTGCAACTGCTTCCATGGTATTATGGAACAAGAGTTGGAAGTCCAACTAGTCTCTCCATTAAACCACAATCCATACTATGACAGTTTAAAGATCTTGATCTACATCTTATTTTATCTTCTCAGTGTATAATTTACACCTCTTCCTCCTCCTTTATACTACTTCACATATCAGCCACTAACATAAGTAAGTAAAAGGAAGCTTATATGGACTGTCCGATGCATCACCTCTGAATTTTGCCTTATTTATTAACTTCCTTCTACAAATTCTCCCTATTTTTGATTGACTGTGAAATGTGAATGAGCTACCTATGATTTCATGACAGAGTAATGATTTTAGATAACTTACATGGTAGGTGGTAGTAATTTGAGCTGGGGAATTCTTATTGCTCTCTATATAGAACCAAACTAAATCTGGAGTATTGTGGAGATAATGCCAAGTGCTGGAACTTAATTCTCTTTGTATTCATGCACAAACCTAATTGCACTAACATCACCTAAGCAATGGCATTTGAATATGTGCCCAGTATATATCATTAAAGAAAGAAAAATCTCTTTCTCTCGTTATTTCCACTTTCTTCAGTTCACTTTGCACCAGAAGCAGCAAACCATTGCTTAAAATAAATCTGATTTGCATGACATTTTCATGCAAGCAGATCTTGAAAGGACCTTGGCAGTTAGTCTATCACTTTTGTATTCAATTTGTTATTAATTTTCACCTTGTAATATTGCTTAAGTTTTCTATTGAGAATAGTTTCTTAAAAATTGCTATGGAGACTAATCAAGACTGAGTCAGACCTCACTGAAGCTTATGAAATCTTTCCTGTCCTCCCCTCCATGCCAGTGCAGTCCTTAGGGGCTTTCATATCAGCTACAAAATGTCCTGCTTCAGCTTAGTTTGTACCACAACAGAACACCAGGATTAACCAACTGTGTTCCTGATATTGTAGAGAGGACTGACTGGGGACAGTGATTCACCATGCCAAGCAAATTGCAGAACCGGGAGCTATGTTGAAACAGGAACATATGTACTTAGTACTGGGAGGTCCTTCCTGTGCCATTGAGTCCAGTCCCCAAGTTCAGCTCAGCTTGCCTTCATAACCATCAGCCAATTTTTTGTTTCCTTGCTCCTTCCCCTTGGCATCTGTGCTCATCCCCTGGGGTTTGGCTTCTTTTTGTCTTCTGTCATTTCCTTGTTCTACTCTGATACTCCTTGTTTTCTCGGCCTTCCTGTCTCCCTTAGTCTCATATTCCATTCAGCCTCTCTCTTAATTTTCCAGGCAGTTGTTACACCTGCATAAAACTGGCATAACAGGATCACCCATTATCTCTATTGTTGTCAACAATTATGTACGATTATAAATGCTAATTGTCCCTTACAGTAAATAATGAGGACAGCAATGCTAAGCCAATTGCCTCACTTATTTAACTCAAGGGAAAATAAATCTTAAAAGTCATGGAGAGTAATAGGCTTGGTTCTGCAATCCTTCCTAAGGCAAAACTCCCATGAAAACTCATGAGAAGCTTCCTTGAATAATCTCTGAAGGTCTAGGCCCATTTTATGTGTGTTATGTCTATTCTGAATGTCCTCAGTATGAGTAGCTGGAAAACTCTCCTTTTAAAGTGTAAACATGGAGCTAAATTTAGAGGCTTAAAAATCCCATTGCCTTGGCAGGTGTGATATAGACAGAGCCATACAGACATTTATGCAGCTTGCTCTGAGAGATGATACTGGACACCATATCAAATGAATCTGCACACTGTTTCCCAGGGAAACTTCCCACTCTGGTATTTAGATATAAAAAATAAAATAAAACCTAGCAAAATGGCTGAGTTGCTGCTATGAACATGGCACAGGAAAATTGCCATTGTGTCTAGATTATAGTACTCTTGGTGGCTCTTCCCAGTGATATTAAACTTACTCACAGCAGGTATTGCAAATGATTGCATTATTATGAAATATACTAACTATGTCTAGTGAGATATTGGGTTGACAGACTACATAACTTTTTTAGCTAGTAAAGAAATTGGATATTACAACGCTGACTTGAGGAATTCCTATTACTGATTGAGTTTGCTGGTATACGGTTCCTTTCAGGAGTAAAAATTGACATTATCCTTAGATTTAGGAATTCTTGTGCTCAATTATGTGAGGTGCTGAACTGTCTTACCTGTCGTCCATTTCAGGAATTTCATGGACAGGATTGGACCCTATATCAGAACAGTCACAGTGATGCTGCCTGCGCAGTTGTTGCTGTGTAGTCATTTAGTATTTGCATACACAAGTACTAAATCACTGTGCAGTAAATGGAGTTATTGTGCAGTAGTGTCCCCAAATGGCTTTTTGGTGACACTGACTGTGCAGTAGCGTCACATCATGCGTCCTGCCATGCGACTCTACTGCGCAGTAGTAACAAGCTACTGTGCAGTCAGAGTCTCATGTAGACTGGCTGTAATGGATTTGTTTATATAATAATGAGTACTTCCAATCAATTTGGGATGAAGCCAATAAATAGCTTTTCTTTTATGCTGCCTTTTTGTATGACAACCTTAGGCAGGCATATAAGGAGGAGGACTCATACCATGTCTATACTGAAACTACCTCCATGAAACAGACTTTTTATGCACTGTGGAAATGCTGAGGTTAAAAGCAACAACTTGGAATGTAGAATAATTGGAATGTAGAATGATTAATTGAAGTATGAAAGGTCAAGCTAATCTAGATCTAGCTTGAAGGATTTCAGTTATACCCGGCAGCACTATAGAAAATGGTTCTGAGGTACAAAGATAAATAATTAGAAAACAGAATGCACAGAGAAAGAGCAATTTCTCCAAAGCATCTCACTAAAGGAAAGGTTAATAGAAGTTTGGGATGGAATTGGTATTTTCATTGGATCCTCCTTACCATTGATCTTCGTTACTTTCTTTGCATTGTATGTTTCTTGCCAAACACAATCAATGGTGCATTTATTATACAAACAGACAAACATACATGACCATTTAGCACTTGAAATGGTCAATGCATAGATAGAGATACTCCTGAAAATAACGCAAATAACTTTCAGCTACAGCTTGGTGGGAAATGATTTTCCTGTCCCACCAGAGAGATTATGAAAGTATTAATGAAAACAAGGGAAACAAAAACCCGAGAACAGTGAGGGTATTCAGCTGGGAATGCGGGGTCTCTGATTCAGGGTCTTACCTCATAGTAATGCCACATTATATCTAACTATCAGGCTAGTTTGGGCTGCCACTGTCTGTCTTTGGTTTCAGCTAGAAAATCTGTTTTCTTATGTTCTTGAGAACATGTTTGGATTGCAAAAATTAACACTTTTTAATAAGAAACTATTTCATCAAAATTTCCCGACCATTTCTACTTCAACATGAAGGGAGAAATACATCTAGCTGCAATTGAGTAGCTGAAAAGACTGGCTGGGAACTGAATTGTATGCCAGCAAGGCAAAACTAATATTAACTTGCTGTATGGGTTAATCTCTAGCATATGCCTGTCATTTCAAGGGATATTAATCATTTTAGTGCCAGTTACCTATACCCTATAGACATTTGGGGTCCTCTCACTTTTATTGGTGAAAATAATTTATAAAGAAATAAAGACTAATGAAAAAAGGAATTTTAAGGAAGAATCATTTACACTAAATTGATAAATCCATTTTAAGACTCTTGCATTCATAAGATTTTTGTGTCCCTCATTTTGGGCCACAAGATTTATGTCTAGAGGGGAAATTTCCAGATTGGGAATGGGATGCAGGAATATATCACTTAGTTATAAACCTGGAAGGCCCAGAGATATCAGGGGGTATGTACAGAAGTTATTATTGATAATATTTTTCTTAATATAAATATTTAATATAAAGATACACATAACTGGGGACTGTAGAAACTCTTGAAAATATTAACAAATATAATATGAAAACAAACAACAGCACCTCTGCTTTCTCTAGGCATTTCCACTGAAGTTATTTGCTTTTTCAGCAGCCCTCCTAAATGAGACGTGTCTTGTAGCACGAAGGTCACCAAATCCATGTCAGACTAAGTGAAGAGGAAGACCATTCTAAAAGGAAGGGTTTTTCATAAGAAAAACCCTGTGCCAGCACTTTCTCTTTTATATTGAGGAACGTCTGGCTCAAATGCTTTTGCTCATCTGAATGTGGCAGTAAATGCCAAAGCGGTGGTTTCTGAGAAAGGGGTGATTTCTGAGGTAAGCACTGTAGGCTAGATCGATTAAAGGAACTTTTATGTGTCTATGTCCAATATTTAGATGACCTGGGTCCGCTACTATTCACTCAACACTCTAGATGTTCGGCATCACAAAACTGAATGTTGTGATGCTTTAGTTCCTCAGTGGAAATAACTCTAGGTTTCAGTCCATTAGTTATATTCCTTGGCTTTTGGACACTGTCTGTGTGGAATTTGGTTGCTAAGAGAGAGGGCCTTTGCCTTCTGTATTAAAGACTATGTAAAACAGTATCATTAAAGGACCAAGGATATACTTCAAAGAAAAACTTAGGCATTTAAAAATGGAATTTAGATACAGGCAGGGGTTTGCCCAGCATGCTACTGCGCAGTGTTATTAGGCTACTGTACAGTTAGCGTCTAGTGTAGACTCACCCTTAAGTGTGTGGACACAACCTAAATATTATGGAGTAATTTATACTGATTTACTTCACAGTGAATTTACTCGATAGTAAGGAGCTACACACAGCCTGGTCTTCTAAGTTGGCTGCTCACAATAAGTATTATTAGTGAAGTAGGTGTTATTAAAGTATCTGGACACTGGTGGAGGAGCTGGCTTGCACTGAACAAATGGCTGTGGCAGGATGAAGTTAACTAGGGAAGCTGACACAACTGGAAGAATAGTTTTACACTGGTGTATATTACTCCTCAGTTTCCAATGGATAATTTTACCCTGGAGGGAAGTGATTTACTTGACTGCTCACTTCAGCATTGAATTCAGCACTCATGGCATTGTCATTCAACACGTCCGGGGTGGTGGATGTGCCACCACTTACTTTTTTCATAATAGCTTAGTGGTTAGAGCACTCATCTAGATTCTAGGACTGAGAAAAGGGAGGTTCAAACTCATATATCACTTTCAGAGGAAGAAACATGATCCTGTAGCCTAATGGCGAGAGCTTTCACATTGAGTCCAGTCATTGGATTCAATGACTGTTAATGCTTAGGACCATTAACAACTTCCCCCATGAGTCTTCTGGGTCATGTTTCCTTCCTCTTGTTTGCACAGGACATATTCTATCTTTGACAAAAATTCCTATTGATTGGTGCAGACATCCCATCATGCCAAATTCTATGAATCTCAATCCTGGGCACCTAATTTTCCCCACTTGAAGTAAAAGAAATTTAGATGCTTGAGTCTGCATATTCTGTTTCTGCAACTGGGCCCTAATTTTTAGGTGCAGGAATGCTCAGTCCTGCCATGCCTATGTTCTTTTGTGGTTTTATCTCAAACCCCTAATTAATGGACCTTCATGAAAGTTAGCAGAAAATTTGGCATTTACATGAGAGGCAACATTCAAAGTGAGGGATAACTGAAGACGAAGGGATTGTGTAAATACTCTGTCAGTATTTTTATTTGAGCCAGATGCATAATTCATTTGACCATATTAGTCAAGAGTGACAAGCTCAGGCTGATAAAATCCATATGTCTCACCGGGCAATTGTGTATTTTGGGTACCTATTAAACTCTGATTTTTAGGGAAGCAATTGAGTAGTTAATCTCATCAAATCTAATACTAGATATGTACTGAATATCTAAGGTAACTATCTGCTTTGGTATCTGCTTTTGTTCTTCAACAGCAAATAGGCTGTGGTTATTATTAAAATGTATTTGTTTTATTAACTATGGAGATTAGCACTTCCAATGACAGTCATGCAATATAAATGCATGCGATGCAGTGCCAGGTGTGTCAGGTCTCATGCTCTATTAATTGAGTGTGCTCTGATGTGCTGGATTTCCTGTGCGTTGGAGCAGACAATGGTATGTGTATAAATGCCCATAATGTTTAATACTAGTGAGGGAACAAATGGGAATATTTAGATTAATAATTTCCAGGTTCAGTAGTATGGGTTTGCAGGATAAGGCCCTAATGTGTTATAAATATATGCAATTTTTTTTAACCTCTCTGTCTTCAAAATGGTCATAAGTTTGGAATGAGCAATTCAATAGAGATTCATCTAAAAAAGATTGAAAGTTTTCAAACAGTGGTAACAAACACCATATTTCTTTAATTTGTAAGTACAGAAGAGGATACTTTGATGAGACAGCATTTTTAAAGCTCACATACAAACCAACCAGTTCAGCTCAATGCATTTCTAACTTGTAAATGTATGCTGCAATCTCAGCCTCCTTATTTTTTTAGGAATCCAATAAACCCAGAATAGAATTTTTTTTATTGAGTTCAATGTAGCTTGAGGTCCAGGTCTGATTTCATTACATTAGTTTCAATTTGATTTCACATGCTGTTTTCTAGAATTAAATGACTTCCAAAATAAATACTCTATGCTATCCGTTGGTTTCCTGTTGTAATACTAGATACTTTTAAGTGAATCAAGTGTGTGATATAGCTGACAGACAAGTTCCACAATTTCCAAATATATGAAGAAATTAGGTTTTCATGATTATCTGGGTTTACTAAAAAAATGGCTGAAATTGTCAGAAATGTAGGTAAAGAATGGATTTTTCAGTTTAATTGTGGCATTTAAACACTAGAAAACCTTTAATTTGGGTCAAACCAAACCAAATATTTCCTTTAAAATTATTTGGTTTTTTGTTTTGAGGGGTTAAATTAACCCTTTTGTTTAACCTTTCTTTTCTTTTAATTTAGGTTAATTTTAAAACAAAATATGTGAAATAAGATGAGAAGTTAAGAGTTTCATTTGAAAAAGGTTGTCATTAGATGTTTCAGCAGTTCTAACATTTAACATTTTCAGCTCCCCTCTGCCCCATTTTTTTGTCCAAAACTATTTGCCAAGTTTGAACCAAATTTAAAAATAGTTTTGGTCCCTTAAAAAAAAATGCTATCTCCAGATGCAATTTCTATATAAGAAACCAAGCAGAGAAATGAAATATCTTTGACTTTTTATCTTTTTAATTCTTTTCACTACAGGGAGTTTGCCCATTAAAAAAAAAAAGTTTTTGTAGTTTCTGTGGTTTGTAAGAACCCTTCTGTCTTCTTGCTTTGTATGAAGTAAGGCCCAGCATACAGGTAGGGCAGACACTGTAGTTCACCCCATATCCGACCTCCTGGATCAAAAAATCTTCCCTTAAAATATGCCAGAACAGGTTAATTTTGCAATTTCTCTAATTTCTGTTTCATAGCAAATGTGAAATGCACCATCTATATAACTGCTGGAACATGAAAGGAAGAAGGTACAGAAAAATGACAGATAATTACTTTTTTCTAAGACTTTAAAAATATTTTTTTAAAACATTTTTTCTATACTGATTTGCATCTGATGCACTTGAGAGACCCTAATGAGTTAGGTATCAAAATGCTTTCTGGACAAGTAGGGTTCATTTCAGTTTTGACTGAATGAACGCTCAGAGGAAATTAACATGCCTGCTGACATTGTCCCGTGACCATACAGCAATTGTATTAGATATATCCAAAAACTTGTTCTCAGTTTCATGGGAGCTATAAACTTCATTTGATCAGAAACCACTACAGGTTTCCCTTGTTTTATGCTGTGCATGCGTTCCTGGAAAACGGCACATACCTTGAATTCACATAAAGGGAACCCACTTTACAATGTAACAAATAGGGATACGTTCCAAGATCTTGACTGTACTGACCCCCAGACCCATTTCTACCACTTTTACAAGACAATTTTGATTCTCACCAGCAGCAGACAGTACACACAAGCACAGGGTGGTGGTGAATGTTACCATAATGGAGATGGCAACTACAGAAACACATGCCGCAGACAACAAATGAGGAGCACAGATCCACACAGGAGACTATATTTTGGTGCACGGCACTCCCACAGTGCACCACACAAAGCAGCTGACTGTGGGCTTCCACCACACTGATCATATAAGAGTGAATTTACCTTGCATATAATGATTTTTTGGTATAAAAAGGGTCACCACATAAGAGCAAATTCACACATACAGAACCTGCATAAAGCAAGGGATACCTGTACAAAGAATCCATGGCCTTATCAGACTGAGAAGTAGACTCTTTGACTGTAAGGTCAGAAGGTCTATAATGCTGCTGTGAACTAGTAGTCATAATTATTTTCTATTACACAAAGCACTTTAGGAAAGATTAGTTCTCAATATCTCCTGTATGATGCATGATCAATCAAGTTTTGTGAGGTAACTCTACATGGTAAATGCTCTGGAGTCCCTTTTGCACTTTTACATGTGCTCCATGTAAACCAAGAGCAAAAATGAGCTGTAGTCATTATTCAGTCTGTTGCTTGGAATCAGAAGGCACCTATACATGAGCGCAGAGGCTGCTCCGATGTGCTGGAATTACAGTGCATCAGAGCAAACTTGATTAATTAAGTCTGCCAGAGTGTGGCAATTACCATACTCCAGCAGCCTCCTACACTCATGTATCAGCACCCTGTGCTTAAAAATGGTGGCAGGGGTGCTTGAACTGAAGTCCATCAAATGAGCTTTAGTTTCAGGCACCTCGCCACCATTTTTAAGTGTAGGGATGATGATAACGGGAGACACAAAGGTACTTTAAGTAGAATGGCTCTCAGACCATAGCTCTCAGAACATGTGTAAAAGTGGGGGGCATGGCGTTTTAATCAGCACAGCTCTGAGAGCTGCTGTAATTAAAATACCTTTTCATTTCCTGTATCAGCATCCCTGCACTTAAAAATGGCAGGAGGGGTGCTTGAACTAAAGCTCATTCAACAAACACCCCTGCTACAATTTTTAAGCATGGGGTGCTGATACACGAGACACAGGAGGCTGCTGGAGTATGGTAATTGCCGCACTCTGGCAGACTTGATTAATCAAATCTGCACTGATGCACTGGAATTCCAGCACATTGGATCAACCTCCGTGCTTCTGTATAAGCGCCTTCTGATTCCAAGCAATGGATTGAATAATGACTATAGCTCATTTTTGCTCTTGTTTGATAATATGGGCCTTTAAATACAAATCAAATAGGACCTTCCTGAGGCCATCCCCATGTCATGGCACTCTTTTTAGGTTGTGCAAAGACACCTATATATGGAATGTTATCTCTTCTCTCATATGTCCTTTTTCCAAGTAGACTGACAGATTAGAGTTTAGGTTATGGAAAATACTGTCTGTGCCTTCATAATCCAGTGAATTTCTCTCTTATCCTGTAAACTTAAAAATTATGATTGTAGTATAGAAATTCTGCAAGTCAGTTTTTCTGCCACTTGCTTGCAAAGTCCTATCATGGGATCCTATTTCCTCTATTACAGTTTATGGTAACACAGTTATATAAATTTGAGGAGGAGTGTTCACTAACTTTAAGTACAGTAAAATTGTTGCTACACTGAATAGCAGAAGATATTTGACATTCGCAATAGCTTCCTGTCCTAGAGATAAAATTAGTGGACATTAGGCCTGTGTGAATAGGGAAGTATTTGATTCAGATTTGGATTCAGCCAATTTGGAGGACAGTGATTTAATTTGGGGATTCGGATCACCAAGTAACCATCTCCAAGTAACACATCCCCTGCCCTGGCTGGGCAGCTTGTCCCAGTCCAGCCGCAGCCCCAATCCCTCCCTCCCCCATGCCTCTTCCTTCCCCCTTCCCCCAATCCTAACAGACTTACCAGCTGGAGGCAGCTGTCAGATGCCTGTAGTCTATGGCCAAATCTCCAAATCGGTCGACTCTTTTCCGAAACTTTTCCCAATCAATTTGGATGCTTTTACTTAGTCTCCCAATTCAATTTGGATTAAAAGATTCTGTCCCCAAATTGGGCCAAATCTCCTCTGAATCAAACCAGCTACTGAAGCTTCACACAGCCCTAGTGGACATGCAGTCTGGGCATACTCTTAATGAAACTTGTTTAACTTACTCCTTCCTATATGTTCTGAGAGTGATGGCGTAAGACCTCATGGTCATTCCTTATTTTAGGAGTCTCAGCCCAACACCAGTGTCTAGTTCTCAAAGAGGAATTCTGCCTCAGAGGAGACAATCCTAATTAGTTAATGCTAAAACTATTAGTAGTAATGCCACAGGCAGATTTTAATATTTTTAAATCTATATTGGAGGGTACTTATATCTATCTACTTAGTATTAGAATTAGCAACAGTGTTACTATTAATAAGGGAGAATTTCAGCCTACTATAACCTGGAAAAAAGGATATGAAACATCTGTGTATAGATCTGTGGATCAAGGATTAGACTCTCAAGTCACATCAAGACCCATCAATGAGTGGGGTAGAAATCATCTTTAAATTGATGGACTGCCAATGATGACAGCCATTAATACTGAAATGCCATGTGCTTGAATCATGGATCAGGACTCCACTGTACCAGGCGCTCTACAAACAAAAACGGTCATTGCTGCAGAGACTTTACAATCTTGGTATAAAACAAGGGAAAAAAGGTGGATATAGACAAACCAGACAAGGAAGTACGAGGAAATGATGAGTTAGTAATGTTAAGATTATCAACTCTTATGGGAATCTTTTTATTTCACACTTATCTAACACTAAGCCCAACAGAGGCCTGATCTGTAACTAGAACTTCTACCTCCTGTGATAATGCACATAATAATAATGTTGGTCAGCATGGTAGACAGGGGCCCAAGAACCTCATCAGCCTAATCATAATCTAAAATTGTATAGGTACCATGACAAAGGACATCTTTAAAGAGAGATTTGAAGGAAGATAATAAAGTAGTTTTATTCCTTTTAAGGGTAGGAGCAGCAGTGGTCAACCCTTTCAGACATTCCTAATAAAAAGACAGACTGATCTAACCCTAAAATATAAAATTAGTGCACAAAATCAAGTGTTCCCATTTCTAGGCTTGTTCAAATGATAGTTTCTTTCAATACTGTCAGACTGAATGGGTGCTTTATTGGGCACAAGTCAAAAACAGCTTATTTTTTTCAAGATGCTAATTTAGCTTTCTTAACACGAAATTCATTCCTTCAGGGATCATTTTCAGTGTGTTTCTTTTAGCTTTGCATATCTACTAATTCATTTGCTTTTTTGCCTGTAGAACTTTGTACATATTATTATTAAAGGTATTTGGAAAGTAAATTGGTCAATTTCATCTTTGATTGCCCATTGCTATATATATTTATCATTGCTTATTTAGCTGGATCTACATCCTTTTGCTCTGTCTTTTAAAAAACCTTTATACATAGCTGCTTCAGGATGCTGGAAACCAAACTGACAATCCGGCCTTAGAAGCCATTTCAGACACCCGTCTAAGGAGACGTGGAGTGACATTTTCCAGTCCGAAGTGTGAGGCCTACCCTCAGTCTTCTTCAACTGGCACTGATTTCTATATCTTCTGGGCCTCGCTTTCAGACAGGGGAGAGCCTGGGGTAACAAAAGCAAGAACCTGAGTGGTAATCGGGGCTGACAGAGTGTTTGGACATTCTAGAGATGTATATGTGACAGAAAGCTAAATTTAATGTATCCTGTGGGAGTCCGGACTCATAAACATGATGCTAATATTTTCCACATTATGATTCTTAGACAGGTTTTTGTACAAGCTTCCTATTTCTCCCCTGTCACCGGTGACAGATTCTGCGGCACTCAGATAAGTTTTTCTTCTTTATCATGCATAATGACCCATCATTAGGAGATCCTCTTCTCATGATAGAAAATAATTGATATAACTAAACATAATTGTCTTTTAAATCAGGTTATTGCAACACATTGTAGCGTCTTTCAAACCTCCCCCCTTGTCTGAGATGAATAAAGCTATTTTTAAAATATTAGCCACAATCAAGATATTTAACTGCCGTGACTTCTACACCTGTTAATATATTAAGAAACTCAGTGCGTGTCAGCAAGTTCATTATTTTACTTATTTTCTATATTTTGCCACTCTAAATTCCAGCATTAACTACAGAGAAGCAAAATCTGAGCTAAAATTGAGTAAACACTTCAAAATTACTGCTTAATTAAAAAAAAGTGTCTATGTTGTAGGATGCCTCTGTGGTATGGATAATCATGCAAACAATTAGAACAACTAGCTGAATAGGCCATTTAGGGGCATCTTTATAAAAGGTATCTTGTGTGTATAAATGTATCTCTGGGGGACTACAAGTACAAATATGCCATGAGGCTCGCTTTGGGGCTAAAAAATATCTGTTTTCACAACATTTTCAGACCTATTTTGCAGACTCAGGAGCGTCAAACAAGCCACATGCAACCTGGAGACATATCTAAATTCTAAAGCCTTCTTCTACCTTCCAGGGTGGAGTAAAAAGGTTTTAGTGGGTATGTCAATCAGGCCCTAAGCCTTTTCATATTGTCCTGTCCCTTCTCTAACCCTTTCTATAGTGCTTTCATGCTATTGTGGGCCTACATCTAACAGGCATTATCTGATTCTTTGTGTGGAATTTTATTTCACTTTGGGTGCATCTACATGTGATCGTATGGTGCCTTTGTTACTGTGCTGTCATTTAGTACTTCCTTTTGGAAGTATCAAGAGATGGCACAGTAACAGCCTGTACTGCGCTATCCTGGCCGTGCACAGTAATATTTGGCTGCATCACCATAGCAACATGCTATAACGAGGGAGTGCATTGCTACATTGACGTAGTGGCGGCATCATAGTTTTTGCCAATGGACACTACAGCACTATAGCACATCGCTACAGCGCTATAGTGTCTTGTGTAGACGCACGCTTTATGTATCTACCTGCCCATTTTTTGCCTTTATAATTTGTATGCTCAAGTCTGTATCCACTGACTGAGCATTCATAGTCATCTGCTGGGCTATTTTTGCCATCCATTATGGTTTAAAAGGGGAGATTAAAGACATTTCATAGATTTCATAGACATTAGGGCTGGAAGGGACCTTGGAAGATCTTCGAGTCCAGCCTCCCGCCCCAGAGACAGGAAGTCAGCAGGGGTCATAGGATCCCAGCAAGATAAAATTCAATCTTTATCAGTGTTGTAAAGCTTCCATTTATTGTGCATCTCAAAATATTCAGTGTTTTTCTTAAAAATCCTGCGCCCAGAGTCCTGTGACTATAAGACAGTCTCATCTTTTTTTATCTTGACTATAAACCCCTCATTTTCCACACTGTAGGGAGAGAAACAAGAACCCTACAGGCTCAAAACCCAGAAGGCAAATAGAAAGAACCCAGAATTTATTACTTGTAACAAATATCCTAATTTTTGGAATATTTGTCATTGAGGATACTGCACATGTACTTTCCTTGTTCCTCCTGGACTGCATTCAGGAAGCACAAGGATTGTTAGTATGACTGGCCGTAGTGGGATGAGTGCCGAGCATTCACTTCTCTCCTTTTCACCTATCCATGCCACCTTTCCATGTCCATGGTGGGTAAGTCTCTCTCTCCCATTTTTCAAGCTGAATGATCAGCATGATTTCAACCAGGAATTTTGAAACCAGATGATTTAATAGCATTAGGAAAGCTTTGTTCAATCAGATTTCAGCCCTGCTCTTTCAGACCTTGATAATCATTGGCAAGCACAGCACTTCAGTCTAATTACAGGGAATTGTCTATGGTATAATAATGACATTTATCCTACCTTTCTGAATCCAAATAAAAATAAAAATATATAAAGTCTGTTATTTGAACCAATCCATTTGGTATCAATTTGCCTAGCTCCTTTATGAGAATCATTTAAGCTCATTGTAAAGTATAAGACAAGAATGAAAAAGTTGATATTGCTGTAAAAAATAAATAAAATACTAAGCTATTTTTTCTGTGGATATTGTGTCTTTGTAATGTGATGTGACTGATGTAACTTGACACAGAAGCCTGGAAAAATACAAAACCACATGTGGTGAGAACCAAGCAAAAACCCAACTCTCTGGGCTACTTCCCTTTGTTCAAACAAATAACACTTGCTTCTTCTTTTAAAATCAAGCTTGCTTTATTTTACTGTAATTCTAACTCTTTTCTATTAGTAGGCGATTCTTTATTTTTAAGCTATATGGCCCTAGGACAAGATTTCGTTTTCAAAATTAACTGAAATAGTAGAAGCAAGTGAGAAAACCCCTACTACTATATAATGCCATATAATACTATATAATATGAAAATCCAGAATCCTTAACTGACTCATCTTGTTTTCAGCTCTTTTTGGACACTTATGTATATAATCAAATGTGGCATGTTGAACATGATATAATCAGAAGGTTCAAACAAATACAGACCAGACTTTACAAAGCCTTCATTAAAAGCTGGTTGACAGGTTTTGGGTCAAGACCAGAGATAGACATGACTGCTCCAGAATTAAAAAAAACTGCCCTTGTAGTTAGGATACTCCCTGGGTTGCTGAGCTCCTATATTCTAAATTACTTCCCGAAATTCTGTACTGTCCATTCAATCTCTCTTGGGGTATGAACCAATGTAAAAATTAAATTGATGAAAATGGGGTAGGAACTTCCCACAGAGCAGATGTAGTACAGTAACTATGTGCCCTCTCTTACCCAGCAGTAAGTGATACTCTCTTAGTGACATGGAGGAAAGGAGTGTCTGCCACTGTGCCTGGCTGGCACTGTTTACAGATGAGTACTGTGAGTAGCATCGCTAATAGATTAGCTTTCAAAATGCTATTAAATCATCTGGTTTCAAAATTCCTGGTTGAAACCACGCTGATCATTCAGCTTGAAAAATGGGAGAGAGAGACTTACCCACCATGGACATGGAAAGGTGGGATGGATAGGTGAAAGGGAGAGGAGTGAATGCTCGGCACTCATCCCACTACGGCCAGCCATACTAACAATCCTCGTGCTTCCTGAATGCAGAGTCCAGGAGGAACAAGGAAGGTACATGTGCAGTATCCTCAATGACAAATATTCCAAAAATTATGATATTTGTAACAAGGAATAAATTCTGGGTTCTTTCTTTTTGCCTTCTGGGTTTTGAGCCTGTAGGGTTCTTGTTCTTTATGAGACCTACTAGGGCTCCCATACATCCAGGTTTTTTCAGACCTGTCCTCTTTTTTGTCCCTGTCCTCCATCTGGGTGGGTTTTTTGAAATGTGAGCAAATGGCTGCATTTATGCTTTCTGTCTGCTTTTGCTTGGGGCTGGGGCAGTGGAGAAGTTGATTGGCTGTTGGGAAATCACATGTTCCACGCGCGCTGGAAGGTGTGTGTGTGTGCGAGCAAGCTGTTTGGGCAGCAGGGCTGGGAGGGAGCAGGGGCTGCAGGTTGGGAGTGGGAGGACCTGGCAGGGCTGGCGGGTAGTGGGGATATCACTACCCTCCACAATCATATACTACTCCCCGCCCCGCCGTGTCCTCTTTTTTTAAATTGGAAATATTGTAACCGTACCTCAGAGGTAGCACCAAAACATATCAAAACATAGACAATTCTCTTCCAGAAAAAAGACAGCATGTACTGGTATACTTCCTATGCACTGGACATGTCTCTGTGCTTCAGTACTGCACCAGGGATCACCACAATGAGGAACACCGCATGGGCTCTGCATAAGCTGTCCCTCCCATGAAATGGAAGGCAGGTGCTGGGCATGCGTTGGTAAGCTCACCCAAGAGCTAGAGCTGACTGGATCCAGCCAGCAACACACCAATGGGTGGTTACATTGCATCAGTTTGGGCAGGCATCATGCACAGAAGCAGGCATGGAGGACCTCACTCAGCACTCCCTGCTGTGGTACAATGCAGCCTAGACAGGCCCATTGGAACAAAGCTTGCAGGACGCTACTTTGCAGCAATGCGAAAACAACAGCTAAAAACATCAGTCATGAAAGTGGAAATGAGTCCCAGGTGAGCTGACGGTGGATGTGTTTTTGTTTACAGGGATTTACACTGACATGTGCCAGGCCTGGGATACAGAAGACTCTTTATAAATGTGTGAGATAAATATCTTGTAAAACCTTTGGTAACAGAACCCCAGGAAGTTTGTTGCTTGGCTCCCCCAGGTTACCCCTTGCATTTTGCAGGCTCTTCACTATTTCATTTAGTTCTAATATCTGCCCTGTAATCTCTAGCCATGTAGTGGAATCTGTTTCCCAGCCCAATTAGTCTACCTTTTAAGATCTTTAGCTCCAATCTTGCTGTCCCTGAAGTCAAGGCGTATATTTCCATTGGTTTCAATGGGAGTAGGACTGAGTGCTTTTTCCTAAGCCAGGAAGTGACTCTAGGCCTCCTGAATCTGTATTCATTGACTTACCCAGAGACCATCATTGCTGCCTTACCTGCCATCTCACATGCAACACTGCAGGAAAGAGATAGTTAGTTCCTGACCTTTAAGCACAAAACTCTGCAGAGGTTGGCCACAGCAGGGGATCCAGTCAAGCTGGTTATCAGTGCGCTACTCTAATACGCACCTTCATAGCTTATTCATCGCTTATTCACTCTGCTTATAGACTCCATTTTGGCTAAGTGCAATGGCTGAGTGATTACAAGGCTGGACAGGAAATCCAAAGGTGTTTCCCTGTACAAAATCAAATCCTGTCCATAGGAGAGGCTTGTTTCTTGAGGAAAGACATTAGACTAAATGGCCTTTGGAGACTCCTGCTTTCTTGTTCTATATTAAATGACTGTTCTCTTTTCTCCATAGCAGCTAGCGCCGGGGTTCCGAAAAAACGGTCTTCCTTTCTTTACGCAGATACCAAATGCTGTATCCAGAGTGCGTTCTCCTCCCTTAAGTTGCCTACCACACCACAGGACATTTTAGAAAGTCACACCAGCAATTATACCTACTTTTATATTGTTGTAGGAAAAATAGGAAAAATATAAAGAGTTAGGAAAAAATCTGATCTGGTGATAGGGTGGCCATCATAGAGGACAGTCTGGTTGTCCTCTGTCCTCTATTCTTATGAAACCGGATGTCTTCATGTCCTTTGTTTTTCTCCTGAAGAGAAAAGTAGAGGATATAAAGGTGTTGGGTTTCATATCAACAGAGGACAGAGTAGCAGAAAACCAGAATGTACTCTGTGATGGCCATCCGATCTGGTGAAGGCTGCTAATTGTACTTTATGATCATTTGCAACTTCATTCTCATGTGGTTAAACTCAGCGAAGAGGGCAGACAGAGAAGGCGGACAGGAGGCCTGCTCCACAGGGAGGAGGGAGGCTCCTTTTGGGATGCATTATTCAGGAGTTAAGGTGCACTCCCAAGGAATTGGCTGTGCCACAGGAGGGTGTTGGAGAGAGAGGTCAGGAGCCAGCCCAGCAGCAGGTAGTGCCACAAAGGGCCAGGAAATTCCTTGAGATAACTTGGAGGTGCCACCTGGCAAGGATGGGGAGTTAAAGCCAGCAGATAATGCCATTTGGAGAGGGCAGCATTGTTCACCTGGAATCACAGGGGAATCAGAAGGCCCCTGGGATCACAGGTGCTGACTTGTCATTCTCAGCGCCAATAGAGGGAACAATTTTCTGAGTTTTTAGCTACAGTGACTAGGGTTTAACCCAAGCTCTCTACGCAGAAGAGCAGTATGACACAGCTGCTTGAGGGAAGTCAAAACCCAGGACTGAGGACCAGTCTGTCTTGGCCTGGCAGCAGAGAGAGGTGAAAGTAACAGCGGTGTCCCTGACCCTTGCTCTCCCTCAGGAGCTCAGGGCCATCAGGGGCCACCAGTGAGTTACTGCACATTAGCATCACAGTTAGTTCTTGTCCATGCTATGTTACCATTAGCAACAAGCACTTTTGCCCTAGCTCTTTGCTACAACAATAGCATCTCATGTAGATGAGCCCAGGATGTGGCTGTTGAAAGGGAATATGAACAGAGTATGACTAGGAATTTTCCACTGTTCCTCTCTTACTTACAGCCTCCAGCATTTAAGGTCTAGAGAATAATTGTAATTCAGAGGCTGTACCCCTAACTCCCATGTCTGCCACTTGGTTTTGTCACTTAGTCACTTGGGGCACCTATAGACATGCAGCAAGGCTGCTCCAACACACTGTAATTACGGCATGTGGGAGCAGACTCGTGTCTGCTGGAGCGTGGTAATTACTGTGCTCCAGCAGACTCCAGCACCATGTTTATCAGCTTGAAAAATGGTGATACTCTTTCAACCAGCTGTGGTTAAAGTGTTCTCACCACCATTTTGAAGCATGGGGACACTAATGCACATGATGCTTGGGAAGCTTTAATTAGAGTGGCTCTTGGAGCCACTCAAACTAAAGCACTGCCCTCCCACACCCCCAGAGCATGTGTATAACCACCCTTGGTTTTGTCACTTGCACTGCTGGGCAGCTCAGACTTACTACTTGGCCTTTGGCAGAACTGTCTCCTCTCTGGCCAGACTAGTCCCCCCGGCATTGTCCAGGATGGGGTTCTCTTGTACCGTTCTCTCCAGCCTCTGGCACTGGGCACTGTCAGGGACAGGATACAGGATATGCTAGACTATATGGTGAAGGGGCTGCTACGGGTAGGGGAAGAGCCCAGCTGGGTGGGGAGGGTGGGGCAGACATTGAGCTCATAGAAGGGCATTGGTAAGACATCAGGCATTGGGTCAGAGAGCCAGTGACCTCATAGAGGGCTGACATCAGCCTGCAGGGCAAGTTCCAGAACGCCGGGCCAGAGGCTCAGATCTGAACAGACCTTCATGGTGGCAGGTCTCTCTGGCTAAAGCTCATACAGGTGAGGGAGAATCTGTTTCATAGTTCCATAGTTTCATCTGATTCCTATTTCTGGTCCCAGGGCCACCTCTCTTATCTGTCCATCCCTCCCGCCCCTCAGGTACCACCCCCAGAAACTCTCAGGTTTGGGCCAAGTGGTGCAGTTGGGTCTCTCTCTCTGCCTGGTCCCCTACCCTTCCTTGTAGTTAATGAGTTCAGGGTTGTGGCCCTTCTCAGTCATAGTCTGTAATTTAGGCCCAGGTCATAGGGCCCTAGCATGCAACAACAAGGTAGTAAACTTTGGTGTAAAAGCCAGTTGTGAGCTCTGCTAGATCTCAGCCAGTTGAGGCCCGCTGGAATGTTTGGGCTCAGGACAAAATACCCAGTTGTACCCTTTTGATGGGTGGGGAGCTTCAATCCGTATATTCCCCTGCAGCTCTGTCTGTCTCTCCAGCTGTCTGTCACTCGACTTGGGTGCTGCTGCACTGAAAACAAAGGGGCTGATCCAAGTCTGAGCCCCTGGGGATCAAGCACAGACTGCTGCAGACCCAACAAGAGCTCCCCCGCCACTCTTTTGACTTCCACAGGGGCCTTTCCTCCCTGCTCTAGTTCTTCCTTCCTTTCTCCACCTGCCATTTCTCTATTCCTACACTTGTTTATGCAGAGCAGCTGAGTTGTGCCTGAAGGGATCTGGGACAGGCAGTAAAGGACTGGGATTCTTCTCAGGTTCCTTCCAGGGAGGGCTCAGGTGGGTGTCAGAGACTCAGGGTCAGGAAGCAGAAAGATGGAGCAGGAGGAGGAGGGATTTGAGGAAGGCTAGGGACTCTGTGCCTCTGGACCTGACAAAGGCAGTGCTAGTGAGAAGCTCATAGAGCTTTGCACCTTTTGAGGGTATCTTTTATTGGACCAGGTGTAAAATTTGGGAGCGATGTTAGACAAGGTCACAGAAGAAGGGCACCTGGTGCCCAGAAACTTCTCTAAATAAGAAAAAAGACTGTGACTGGGAGAAAAACATGACAGAAAAAATACAAATTGAAGTGGAGAACTCTTTATATGGTTGGTCCAAGAAAAGATGTCTCTAAAATCACCTGGATCCTTGCATATTGCCCAGACCATCATGGCTACAATGATACTCCAACACCACTGGGAGGAAGGGTAAGGCTTTTATTCAAATGATACACAAATAGCCAATCATGGGGCAGAGCATTTGATACTAGGAGACCAGGTGGTTGCTTAGCGCAAGGTGATTGTGATCCAATTACATTCCATACTGCCAAGGAGAGGAGAGATTAAACCTGTAATTATATGGCCATGACATCATATCACATGATCAGGATTTGTAATTATCTAATCCCCCCAAGTTGAAGATAGGGTTTAACCCAAGCTCTCTAAGCAGAAAAGCAGCATGGCCCAGCTGCCCGAGGTGAGCAAAAACCTAGAACTGAGGACCAGTCTGTCTTGGCTTGGCAGCAGGGAGAGGTGAAGGCAATGATGGTGTCCCTGATCCCTGCTCCCCCTTGGGCGCTCAGGGCCAGCAGGGGAGCTTCCAGACTTGTTCCTATGAGGGCCTGAATCATCTCTGACCCATCTCTAATTCATGCCGCTTTTCCCTCAAGGGCTGGAAGTACTGTGGTCCTGGGGGAAGGGATACTGCCAAGGCCATTCTGCCCACCCCCAAAATTCAAAACTTTGGTGGAAGATCCCCCAAATTAGGGCTGACCCCTAAATAATGAAGATTTCTTTAATATGGGCTGCCTATACACATGTTCATTGGCATCTTAATTAGAATGCGTTGAAGCAGACATGATTAATTGAGCCTGCTCCATGTTCTAATTAGTATACTGCAGCATCACCACAGCATCACATGTATTAAGCCCCCATGCATTTTAAAATAGCTGCAGGGCACTTTAACTAAACCTCATCAAATGAAGTTTAGATAAAGTCTTCTGCAGTCATTTTTAAACATGCAGGGGCTTAATACACATGATGTTGAGGCATTTTAGTTAGAGTGGCTGATCAGGAACCACTCTAATTAAAACATGTTCCTTCCCCCACCTCCAAGCATGTGTATCAGCAGCCACGATTTCTTTAAGCTCTTGCTTTTCGAACTCCCCCCTCCATAAGTAGGGACAGTTTTCAGGCTGCTGGCTGCCATATGGCCAGAACAGTTGAATCTGATGCCGGCACATACCAGGAGCTTGCATTGCCTGCCTGAGGGCACAGCTTCTTCACAATGATGTCCTAGTGTAAGCCACAGGCTGTGGGCTGCGGAGGCCTGTTCCAGTGAGTCCAGTTTCTGCTCTCTGCTGTTCCTCCTGCACCTCTAGATTTAAGAGTATTTCCCATCCTTTCCCAGGCCAGGAAGGGGCTCCACTGAAACCCCCCATACTCATTCTCAGGCCTCTTAGCAAGAAAGGGGCTGCCAGAACTAGGGGTCACAGGATGGGAGAAGATGGGGGAGCAGTAGTGTTTGCACTGGCATTCTCCATCATCTTTCCATGTGAGGCATGTTGGGTTACCAGAGCAAGCTGCTGCCTCCTGAGAAGCCTAGGGTTACCATACACCCAGATTTTCCTGGACATGTCCTCTTTTTTGGTCCCCTATCCTCGTGTCCAGGTGGGTTTTTTAAATGCGAGCAAATATCCAGGTTTTTGCTTTGCCTCTTCTTTTCCCAGGCAGAAGCAGCTTGGATGCTTGGGGCTGGGAGCAGTGGGCAAGGTGATTGGTTGTTGGGGGTTACGTGCTCTGCATGCGGGTCCAGCAAGAGAGTGTATGCATGTGTGTATGCAGGCACAGAAGCTGCATGGGCAGCAGGGCTGGAGGGACTTTGGGCTATGATATGATAATGTTCTGATGGGGTACTTCAAAGCAAAGCAAAACTACACAGTTGTAATTACAAGAAAGAAGTGAGAGGAAGTGGCTGGCATGTCACTTAAGGCTTCTACTTTGGTAAAACTTAGCTTACGACAAAGTTTGCTCCAAAGTCTTTTTGACTGGTGTGATGGCAGAAGCAAAACAAAACAAGAGCCCCAACTTCCAGCAGCCCTCTTTTGATAAATTCAGCAGCTCCAGAGGACAGGCTGGTAAACTTAGGAATATGGTGCTGGAAAAGTACTAGCTAAAACATTTGTGTAGGAGACAGGTGCTTCACAGACGTATTAATTCTGTTTATCCATAATGAATATTAAGGGAGGTTTTAAAATTGTAGCATAAACTTCAGTAACCAATGACCTGCAATAAACTCTTGTAACAAAACTGCTTTTGACTTCTATTTTAATTTGGGCATTACAAATCTACAGCCTCGTTCTTATGGCATTTTCAAGTGCCCTGGTGGTGCAATATCTTAAAGCTTTCATAGTTTATAGGGCTGAACATAGTACATAGCAGAAATTCCTGACATTTTGTATCCATGCTATGTTACACATTATTTATCCTTTTTAAATACAGTAATGAAAGCTATGCCATATTATATATACCCTTCTAAGGTACTGTGTGTGTGTGTTGTGTTTTTAAAGGTCTTGTGATTTCAATACCACATCCTATTTCTGGAAAATGGTGTATGTTATATTAAGATCAGACCATGAGAAATCAGTTAACATTTTCTCTTGCTGTGCTTTTTGTAACTTGTTTTTTTTGTCCTGTGTTATGTAATGAAAACAGTGGTAAAAAAGCACTGAGAAGCTGCCAGAGAATTTTGTTTTCCCAAAGACTTTTTAATGTTTATTTTGTCATATATATTTTGCTTCTCTACAACATCTTTGCTGTTTTGCATTAAAATAATGTGATCTGGTTTTCTTGGTTGCCACAACTTCCCCAAATCACTAATTATGGCTTCACAAAGTATTATAAACAGAATATGTTTCATTTTCTCGTATGTGAGAGTGATACCTGCTTCAAATTCATCAGTGTCCTTGTGTTGCTGTAAGCACTAGGTTATTCTCTAGGTCATACTTCGTTTTGTGTATCATTGTGGAAGATGAATTTATGCAACATGATCTATTTTTTCTATATTGACATAAGATCTCAGCTTTCTTTGAATTTTTACATTTATCTGTAGGCTATTGCAATAGATTTCTGACGATTTCTCATATGGTCCATTGTTGAAAATGTCTTTGCTGCTTCAATTTTATGTTGACATTTTCAGGACCAGTTTTAATTTAATTCTAATTTATTCTGTGAAATGACCTTTCCCTATTTTATGTTTAAAATACCACCTTTGACCCCTATCCCAGTAGTGAATGAGGTTGGTATGAGTAGAGTGGAACAGTGAGCCAATCAAAAGAAAGAGTATTGAAAAGGTCAAAGTGGAGTACAAAATGGTAATTCACAGGCTTGCTTAATTAACACTTCTACTTTATTCTCAAGGTAAGACATTATTTTAAAAGTACATTAACCCCTTCTGTTAATAACATAAATTTACATATTAACTCAAGAGAGATTTTTTTTCCCTTTTAGTTCTGATTTTGAAGCTCTGGGCAGCCAAGGTGCATATACACATGATGGCTGTCATGATGTATATGTGACAAGACTGTTATCTGTGTGGCTTCATGGCATCGCATATTACATATGCACCAGTTTTGGGGGTTTTAGATGGCTGTGCATCGTTGCAAACTATACTATATCCAGATGCAAACTGCAATGATGCAGCTGTCAGATCACCCCCTGGCTACAGGAGAGGCGGGAAGCCCTGCAGAAAAAAAGGATCAGGCCCTTCTGCCTTTAGTAGGTACCTGCTGAAGGCAGAAGCAGTGAGAGGCCCAATCCTTTTTTAATTTTTTATTTTTGGTGGACCCTGTTTGCCTCTCCCATGGCTGGGAGGTGAGCTGCTGGTGGGCCAAGTGTTTCTTGAGCTGTGGGGGCCTGGTCGAAGGCAGTACCTGGCCTGATCCAACTGTTTCCCGAGCCTGCCCGTAGGAAGCCTACTGCGCACCGCTCCCCAGGTGGGCTTGGGGAACAGTTGGATTGGGCCAGCTATTGCCTCCAAGCTAGGGCAGCACTCGGCCTGCTAGCAGCGGACCTGGGTGGCCCTGGGGTGTCACCACTGTGGAGGGAAGGAGTGGGCCGTCCCACAGCTCAGGGGCTGCCTGGCCTGCTGGCAGCTTCCCCCCAGCTGTGTAGGGGGGGAGAGGGCAGGCAGGCTCTGCTGAAGGCAGGACTGGGCTCCTCATTGCTTGTGGTTCTAGAAGCTTGCTGCAGCCTGGTGGATGCCTGGGACTGCCTGGAAAAGGACTAGATTATCCCAGGGGTAGCAGAAGGGTGGCTGGGCACTGGAGAGGGGGAGAAGGTGGAAGGGATGGCATGCAAGGTGCTAGAAGCCTGGGTAGGCAGTGGGAAAGTTGGATTGGGGCCCTGCAAGCTGGGACCACACCCAGCCAGATAGCAGCCTGCCTGGCCACCCACAGGGGTGCCACCACAATAGCTGGCAGGACTATGCCCCCCTACAGCTTAGGGGCCACTCAGCCCACTGGAAGGCTCCAGCTGTGATAAAAAGACAAAAAAGGGTTGGGCCGCTCACTGTAATATGATGGAAGAATTGAAATGGTGGGTTTGAATTAAAAACCCACCATTTCAATTTAGGGGGCATAGAATAAAACCCTGAGGACTAAACCCCCATCATGTATGCAAGCGCTCCCAGAGATCATTGTTTCTATCTAGTTGTGTTCAGTGCAAAATCAGTGTAGGCGATGGTCCAAGTAGCTTCGATACTCCATGATATTTTCTTGCCCCCGAGGAATCAGAATGAGGCTTGTCAACTGTACTAGAGTGGTGGAGGGCTGGTGTGGGGTGGGGTTCTGGGTCAGCTTCATGGCCTCATTTCTGGGTTTGTTGCCACATGTAGAGTGGGAACACATGCATGGAGTCAGTCCAAGGATACCAGAAAAGCCTTATAGACATATCCTAAGTGGACTCCAATGGAATCCTTGTTAAAGCTCAAATATTGTGGTTATTTATACATTGACTATTGAACCAATTCCTCATTCCACACATTCTAGTCTGCAGGGGAACTACAAAAAAAAAAGGAAAAATATATTATTCGAACCTGTCCTACATAAGGAAGTACTTACACTCAGTAATGGAAAAATATTGCCTTTATTAAGTATAGGCCATGCCAACTTTACTTTGGTTGGTTGCTTGAACTGAAGTCCAGATCAAGCACTTCAGCAGCTCACCTCCTAGCCGCAGGAGGGGCAAGCAGGGTCCACCAAAAAAAAAAAAAAAAAAAGAATTGGGCCCCTCACTGCTTCTGCCTTCAGCAGGTACCTATTAAAGGCAGAGGGCCTGGTCCTTTTTTTCTGCAGAGCTTGCCCAACTCTCCCATAGCCAGGGAGTAACTCATGCTACTCCACAGTAGTGCTGGCGCTTAGGTTTTTAGTGATGCTTACTGTGCACTAGCTTAATACTACTGTGCAGTAGTGTATTAGCATTAGTTTTACCCAGCATGCTACTGCATAGTGTTATTAGGCTACAGCACAGTAGATGTGCCCACTTTGTACTTACTTTGCACAGAAAGTAAGCATAGAAAGTAACAGGGAGTGGTAAATCAGGCTCTGAAGAAGGCTAATAGAAAAAATCCAAAGCAGAACTGTCACAAAAAGACAGTAACAAGCTTTTCTAAGGGCAGAAGAATGTTTAGCATAGTACAATAAATTCCTAATCTAGAAAACATATTTTAAACACTGAATTTAGACACTGTAGGGGAAACAGCAGATGTCTGAATTGTGCTTGACTAAGAAGGCTTTCCTCGGGGCAGTGCATTTTTAAACTTAAAACAGTACTTTTCAAAGATACTCTGAAGACATAAGACAATAACAATGAGCATGCAACAAACCTGAGACAGTCAAATAGGGTTACAGAGGTTTGGGGGCCAGAGCTAGTGATTCACTCTACCCAAACAATTCTAAACATTTTTCTTCATAACTTAGTTGACACCCCTCTTGACCAATTTCTTTCCTAAAACGTGAATTAAATCAGTGTTATTTGATCACTTCCAAAAGAGGTTGGCATTCAAGGTTCAATATTGATAAAGAGAACCAATATTTATTGTAATTTTCTGGAAGAAGAATATGAGAGTAGATCTCTGTTCAGAATGGCTGTAAGTGAACATTATAATTTTATTATAATAGGACTTTCAGTGCTTCAGTAACAGAATACAGGGATTACACTAAGTGTGGTCTTCAGAATTCTAGTTTTTGCCCTGCTCAATGTTTTTGAATTATTATATATTCTAGAAACATTTTTTCTTTAGTTGGTATTATATGGTCTAAAGCCCTAGAGATTCCCATTAAATATATCACCCTTATAAAAAATCCATGCGGGTTTTCTATATGACGAGTTCTTATGTTGGATATAGTTAATGGGAGAGGCAGAAAAATCATGTACATTTGAAAACACCCAGGTTGAGACACAGTAACAATATAAAATATGTTTTAAAAGCTCAAAAGGAAAGCAATCAATTGAAAATAATAACTTATTTTAAACAAGATCAGGAAGCAGGTAAGCTGAATCCCTGAAGCTTGGAATGTTCCCATTGGATGATGTTGTTTTTCATCCTTATCTGAGTATGATAGTGATAACCAGGGATCCTGGTTTTCTCTGATTAAAAAAAAATCCCCAATTTTTGGCTTTAAAAATGCAACACAAAATCCATATTTTTCCATGATTAAAACGAAACGCTACTAATATATAGGTGTGTATATATATAGTGGCCTTTCATTTTAATTATGGAAAAATGTGTATTTTGGGTTAGTTTTTTAAATCCAAATATTGGTGGGATGGCGGAAGGGTTATCAGAGAAAACGAGGATCTCTGGTGATAACATTACAGTGTGATGGATGTGGATATGCCTTTTCTTGCATTTGTAAGTGAATTTCTCTCTCATTTTAGGCTAGCATTTTAGACTGGTTTACTATTAAGTTGAACTCAAGGACATCCAGCATATTGATGCTCCCCTTTTAATTAATCCCATAATACTGCATGGGCATTTTTTGTCAAGTTACCATTACTCAGAAGTGATAATTACTCATTATTTCTGTATCATATTCTGTACAACGTTGTATTGCTTATGACTTTCACTTCATTGTGGTTTCTGCATTTTATTTATGAGAAAATTTACAAGAATAAGAATAAGGAAATGAAAATATTATCTGAAACAAATAAATGTGAGAGTGGGTGGTACTTTCAGCAAGGAAAGCATCGCTTATTATGTTTTCCATACACACTGTCATTGTCATTGCAGTCAAGCTGGCTTTTAAGGTAATCAGTAACGGGAAAAAAACACTGTGGGCATATCCAGATGATCACACACGGGCAGGGGCATGCATTTGCGGTGGCAAAAATAGTAGGGGCACAAATTTATGCTGCTGCTTTTTGCCTCTGTGCATGCCCCTGTCATTTCAGCTCCCAGTGTTTTGGAGAATCTGGGGGACAACTAGAGGAGGGGAGACACTCTGGCTGGTAGCCAGAGCATCTCCCTGGAGGACTCAGCTTCTGTCTACTGGTGTACACTGCGCCTCATTTTTTTAGGTGGTTTTTTTTTTTTAACACTGGGATCTCCAGGTGTCAAATTTTGGCACGGTTACAGCACGGTGAATGGTTGCACCTGCACCGAATGTGGTTTGTAGCATCTCAAACAATGATGAGGTGCTGCAAACCACACGTGCAGAGTCGCACCCCATCAGAGGAAAGCTAAAGTGTTTCTGTCCCTTTGTAAGAACCTCCGTTTTGAAAGCTCTCTTGGACTCTGTTCCCTAGGCAGCTAGGTACACTTAAAGTTACATTTAAGAATGGACTCTGCAGAAAAGACTCATTCAGTACACCACATCATTGGTATTTAGGCGCTAACATTTGGGTGCTGAGATTTGGGATTATAAAATCCTCTTGGAAAACATCACCTTTGTTCAAAATGAATCCCATCAAGAACTAGCAATTTTCAGATCCACTCCCTTGTCTCCGATGCCATCTAGAACTATCTCAACCTGAGATGCTCTGGTGTTTGGGATTATAAATGCCCCTTGGAAATTGTCACACTTGTTCCAGGTGATTCCCTGAGACATCAAACCTAGTTCCCATTGCATGACCTGGACACTAGCATTCCTTCCTTCTGGTTTTGCTAGTTACGATTGCGACTGTTCCTTATGCAACAGGAAAAGGCCACCCAGTACTTTGGCTGTACTGAAGAGACACAACTGTCTGCCAGCTATCTCTTTTTTTACTTTGATCCAGTGTGTAACTTGACAGATAGCAGGTGTCTGTGGCCTAAATGCCCATGAGCATTTGCATTATAATCATGTGTTGGGTGAGTTCCATAGCATTTTCTTATGTAATCCCATCTCAGACTAAGCTGAAAATTTCTGAAATTTTCAGCCTGACATAGCCTACATGGAAAGGTGTGATCTTGTATTTTCAAAACCACACCTTCATGAAAAATAAGCTTTGACTATCCCACAGAAAATCTGCCTGTAAAAATGTAGTGTCTGGGACCCCTGTTATGCACCCAAGTTGACCTCTTTCAAAATACTTGAAAATATAATTGCAGTATTTGCCAAGCTCTATTATATTTAGTGTCCTTGTATGCTTTTTAAACAAGAAAACACAAAAATAAGTGTTAGCCATATAAAAAAGGTCCACACTTTCCTCATCATCTTAGTTTATATTCAAAACCTAGGTTTATTTATTGTAAGATGTCAACATCTGCTTCAGAAACAAAAAAGAGCAACCAGGACTGGAACATTTATTGGAACCATGTGGGGAGGTGAATAAGTGTTACTAATTCTGTTTTGTGATGGTATTTTCTGCAGCTGTAGTCTTTAAAAGGATCAATTGCTGATAAAATCCTTTAACAGTTTGCAAATGCAAATTTAGGAACACATTTTTTTCCATAAATAAAATATGATCATGTACATGGCTATTGTGACACACACAGCTGTCATTTACACAGATGTTGGGTTTTTAAATATGCCTAAACAACTTTGCCCTTCAATGGATTGTAACAGAATGAAGCTTTTTAAAAACATCCTGTCATTAGAAGAAAGGAGTTTAATTTAAACTACACTAAGGAAAGAACAGGAGAGCCACTTTTTTGTCTCTTTTTATCTAGTTTTGAAGTTCTGTGTTTTTCACATAGGGCATCCATACATGTTCTCTGGGGTGGAGGTGGGGGGGGGGATGCTTTAATTAGAGAGGCTCTGAGAGCTGCTCTAATGAAAGTGCCCACAGTGTCATGTGTATTCATTATCCTGTGCTTCAAAATGGCAGCAGGGGCACTTTAACTGAAGCTATTTCAATGAGCTTTAAAGTACCCCGCCAACATTTTGAAGCGAGGGGGTGCTGATGTGATACATCACATGTGATGCAATCGCTGCATACTTGCAGCAGACTCAAATAAGTCTGCTCCAACACATGCTAATTAACACGCATTGGAGCAGAGGCTCGTCATGTGTATACGTGCCCTTAGAGCCTGAGCCAAAATTGCAAAACAGCTTCACCAACTTGCATATGAAAGGTTGCTAGTCTCTGCCCTGGCGGACTTACTTTGCGGCACTGGAAATGAAAGAGATACCTGAGTATCTTTAGTGGGCCTGAGTCCTCAGCTAAAGCTAGAATTTTCAAAAAACCCCTTGCTAATGTTTCTGTCAGGTCAGGGCTGTATGGTACTTCCCAGTAGGGAAACACAGACAGCCAAGTAACATGTTTCGGGTGTCTCCACTCTCAAAGGGGTTTCTTTTGAATGCAAAATTTCCAAAAAACTTAGCCTGCCTAGAAGAATTAGAAGAGACACAGACACAGCAGCTCCTAGCTCAAACTGTGACCATGCAATGCAGGGCAGAAATGCTGATGGAGTTCATGAGAACCTGACTGCAAATGATAACGAATGGCCAATGGCAGCTGGATTGTTGTCCAGTTTATATATATATTTCTCCCTCATAATATCCTTGTAGCCTTGAAGGAGACGAGCCTCCTCACATCTTGGCTGTAGCTATTGAGGTTAGCACCTAATTGCCTTTTCTGCAAGCTGAACATGCTTATTTCCATTAACCACTCCTCATATGACTTGCCTTCCTAGCCCTTCATCATTTTTGTCACCCCCCTATGGAGTCTCTTTAACTTCCCCGTCCTTTTTTAAAACGAAGAACCCAGAGCTGCACAGTGCACACAGTACTGTAGATGAGGCCTAACCAATACTGAGAGTGACACTATCACATCCCATGTCTTACACTTGATACTGCTATTGATTTAGTCCATTGAATTCACCTTTTTTTGCAGCTGCATCATGTTGCTGAATCGTATTTGCCTAACACATACTTTCACTAAAGTTGCTGGATAGCATACAAGATTGCATACTGGCCTCCTTTGACTTACACTGGATGTTTGATTTGAATGCAAGGTTACAATGATGGAAGAGATGGCGTCTTTTGTTTTATCTATGTGACATGTCCTTCATGTTTACAATGAAAAAAATCTACTGAAAGAGGTATAATGTGACCTTAATGAAAATAACTGTTTTTAACCTTAAATTATTCATATGCCCCTAATTGAAGTTGCATGAAATGTTTCAGCCCACTATTTACTCACAGAAAATGTAAACTCAGAACATGTAAAAACATTGCAAATTAATGTTTAATATTTCAAATTGTTTTCACTAAAAAAACTTCCCAAAGCTGAAGCAGTCAAAAAATGTCAACACTTTCAAAATAATGTTCTAATTTGCCATTTCAAAATGACTTTTCACTTTGAAATTTGCCCAATTCTAATATATAAAAAGATATGTTCAAAAGTAACCTCTCTTAATAGGAAACTTTTTTGTGTTTGTTTTTTGTTCTTAAAAAAATAAAAGATTTTAATTTTGGTTTGTCTTGGAATTTTTTTTTTAATCTTTCAGATTGGCTAGGGGTGGGGGGCAGGTATAAGGTTATATATGTAGTGCCTGAAATCATCAATCCTGATACGAATGCATGAATGCCTGAATTGCAGCCAGAAAGGGAGTTGTTGGGATACAACTGTTTAACAAGTCCTTGTGCTTTCCTTTGTCCAGGCTGGTAAATGCAAGTGTTCAGGTGAGCTTGCAGGGATATCAACAGTCACCATGGGAGGCTAGGCTAGTTCCTCAAGTGCCACAGTGAATTCCCCAATGTTACTACATTTGTGGACTCCTTGAATTTGCTCCATGGGGCCAAATAATAAAAACTGGCTATTGTGTAGCCTGAAGGATTCAAAGACACATTATGCTCACTGTTGACATATCTGTACTGCCTTCCACTGTGCTAGAAAGTGTTGCTGTGAAAACACACCTCACCCACTCATTCCCACTCTTCATGCAACAAATGCCAAATGTAATGTAGATGCTCTTTGGCAAATGCCCAAACTATGTTCACTGTCACCCAGACTTTCAGTTTGGTTGTGTTTATTGGCATGCACCTGGCACTGTTCTGGTGGTGACTTCAGCACTGTTCTGGTGGTGACTTCAGTAGCTGTTGAGGTTTAATTACAAAGCAGTCCTCATAATAAAAATACACAGGGACATGCTTAAACATGCTTAGTGTAGTTATGTACATGTGTAAGTATTGAACTCTCACGTTTGTAAATACTGAATACCAATACAATAGTTTGACAAGGTTCTTTGGGTAAATCCAATATCTATTATTAGACCAACTCAAATAGTTGGAAAAATTCTTCTTAACACGCTTTTGGGCACAAACACCCTTCGTCAGGCTGAGGAAGCACCTGCAGATGGTCTGTGCTCTTTCTGGATGGAGTGGTAAAGCAGCCAGAGGCCAGCATGTAGGCAAGAAAACCAGTCAGTGAAAATATAAGTGGAGGTGGTCAGTAGGTGAGAGATGGTGTGGGGGGACCACCTCAATTTACATTTTCACTGACTTTCTAGTAAGTCAGACTTCATTGACTTACTAGGCCAGAGGCCTAGTGCTGGCCTCTGGCTGCTTTACCACTCCATCCAGGGAGAGCAGAGACCAGCTGCAGGTGCTTCCTCAGCCTGACAAAGGGTATTTCTACCCGAAAGCTTGCTAAAAGATTTTTTCCAACTATTTGAGTTGGTCTAAAAAAAAGATATCGGATTTACCCAAATAACCTTGTCTACTTACGTCCTTAGACCAACACAGCTACAACCTACACCCCTGAAACGTGGAATACTATAGTTCAGTATTTAAAATATATAATGGGGACAGAGCCAATGTTTCATATTTTTTGCTATATAAGAATTTGCAAACCCAGGCATAAGCTCAGGATTTTACAAAATCTAACTTAATTCACCAGTATAACTTATTGTCACTTCTAACATTTTTTTCTATTTGGTGTGCTGCCTCCATGGGGTGTATTAATCAGTGCAGAATGCTTTGTGATGCATCATCAGCTAATGATAGTCTAAAAATATCTTTAAAATAGCACAAAATGTTCAGGGGGAAAAGCAGAATGAGGTTATCAGGACAGAAAAAAAAGAGTGGAGATAAATCAACTAATTCTAAAATGTGGGAAAAAAACCTAAGAGCGTTCAAGACGTCTGAAGCAATCATGACAGCGTTAATGTCAAATAGCTGTTAACTTGAGCTTTAACCAAAATTAGTTTGGGAGACTGAGTAACATAAAAGTATCTCTTTGTACCAATCACCACTGATGCAATGTAACAGGAGTGTTGTACCAATCATCATTTTACTTCATCTGAAGCCTGACAATAGAACTGCCTGCTAGATAGACTTGCAGAGAGGCAGTTAGAGCACTCACATCAACCTGAAATATACTGACATATCAGAGCAGTGGTTTGGTTTTATCTCTCACCCACCCATAGCAATCTGTCTGGCTATATCTTCAAGCAGTTTGCCTCCTGTGCAATACACTGAAACTAAAAGTGTCAAGACAAGGTTCTGCAGGAAATGCAAGACTTCCCCGCAGAAAATCCCAGGCCTGTACTTCCCTTTTCTTGAAATCCCCCATGCTGTGGATTTTACCAGGGGGTTAATGGGAATATTAAGTATGTCCCTAGTGTAAGTGATTCCTGCCTGCTAGATAAGTCTTCTTAGTTTCATAGTTTCATAGTTTGTAGGGTCGGAAGGGACCTGAGCAGATCATCTAGTCCGACCCCCTGCCATGGCAGGAAAGAGTACTGGCGTCAAATGACCCCAGCTAGATGTTCATCTAACCTCCTCTTAAACACCCCCAGGGTAGGAGCCTGCACCACTTCTCTTGGAAGCTGGTTCCAGACCCTAGCCGCCCTGACCGTGAAGTAGCGCCTTCTGATATCTAACCTAAACCTACCCTCTGCCAGCTTGTGACCGTTATTCCTGGTCACTCCTGGTGGTGCTCAGGGAAACAGTGACTTCCCCAATGCCTGCTGATCCCCCCTGACTAGTTTATAACAGGCCACAAGATCCCCCCTCAGCCTTCTCTTGTGGAGGCTGAACAGGTTCAGGTCCCACAGCCTGTCCTCATAGGGCCTGCCCTGTTGTCCCCTGATCATACGAGTGGCCTCCTCTGGACCCTCTCCATGCCGTCGACATCCCTCTTGAAGTGTGGCGCCCAGAACTGGACGCAGTACTCCAGCTGCGGCCTGACCAGTGCCGCATAGAGGGGGAGGATCACCTCCTTGGACCTGCTCGAGATACATCTGTGGATGCATGACAAGGTGCGGTTAGCCTTCCTTACTGCCTCCCCACACTGCCGGCCCATGTTCATCTTGGAGTCAATGATCACTCCCAGATCCCTTTCCGCCTCTGTGCTGACAAGAGGGGAGTTCCCTAACCTGTAGGTATGGTGCTGGTTGTTCCTCCCGAGGTGCATCACCTTGCACTTGTCTGTGTTGAAGCCCATCCTATTCTCGTCCGCCCACCCTTGTAACCTGTCTAGGTCAGATTGTATCCTGTTGCATCCTTCCAATGTTCCCACGTCCCCCCACATCTTAGTGTCATCAGCAAATTTGAACAGGGTGCTTTTTACCCCCTCGTCGAAATCGCTGATGAAGATGTTGAACAGTGCAGGCCCGAGGACCGAGCCCTGCGGAACCCCACTGCCCACGTCCTTCCAGGTTGAGAAGGACCCATCCACTACCACCCTCTGGGTGTGGCCCTCCAGCCAGTTGGCGACTCACTTGACTGTGTGGGTGTCTACGCCACAGCCCTCCAGTTTCTTAATGAGAACAGGGTGAGAGACAGTGTCAAAAGCCTTCCGGAAGTCCAGGAAGACTATGTCCACTGCTACCCATGCATCTAATGATCTGGTGATCTGATCGTAAAAGGCCACCAGGTTGGTCTGACAGGACCTGCCACTGATGAACCCGTGCTGGTTGCCCCTAAGCATGCAGTCTCCTGCTGGCCCCTCCTGGATGTGTGCCAGCATAATTTTTTCGAACAGCTTGCCTAGGATCGAGGTGAGACTAACCAGCCTATAGTTTCCTAGGTCTTCCTTCCTGCCTTTTTTGAAGATGGGGACCACGTTGGCCCTCTTCCAGTCCTCCGGTACCTCACCAGAGCACCACGAGTGCTCGTAAAGTTGTGCCAGGGGACTTGCAATGACCTTGGCCAGTTCCTTTAGAACTCTAGGGTGGAGATCATCCGGACTGGCTGACTTGAATACGTCCAACCCCTCTAGAAGCTCCCTAACTAAATCCTCGCTAACCCGTGGCCCAGGTGTGCCTCCCCCGGGGCCCGGGCCCAGCAGGGAGGTGGCTGTTTTGGTCCCTACTTAGGAAGACGGTGTCAAAGAAATCGTTAAACATGTTAGCTTTGCCATCTGGTGTGACGACCACGTTACCCATGTCATCCTGCAAGGGCCCCACATTACCCAGGACCTTCTTTTTACCCCCTACATATTTAAAAAAAGACTTCTTATTGTCCTTAATCTGGGAAGCCAGTCCCAGTTCCATCTCTGCCTTGGCCTTCCTAACTGCCCCCCTACATCCCCAAGCAACTACAGAATAGCCCTCCCTGGTGATGACCCCTTCTTTCCACTGGGTATAAGCCTCCTTTTTAGCAAGGAGACATTCCCAGATGCTTTTGGTGAGCCACAGAGGCTTGTGTGCTCTCCTGCTCCCTTTGATCCTTGTTGGGATTACCTTCTTTTGGGCTTGGAGGATCGTCTCCTTAAGGAGCGACCACTCTCCTTGGACACCTGGCTCCCCACCCCCCCGGGACCTCAGCGCTTCTCCAACTATCCTCCTTAGCTCATTGAAGTCTGCCCTCCTAAAATCCAGGGCCGCTGTCTTACTGCATGCCTTTGCCACCTTGCGCTGGATGGTGAATTCCAGCAGGCGATGATCGCTGTTGCCCAGGTGGTCGAGCACTCGCAGCCCCCTCACCAGGTCGTCACCCATGGCCAGCACTAGGTCCAACAAGGCGTTCCCCCTGGTGGGGCTGTGCACCTCCTGGGTTAGATGGAGGTCCTGCACTCTGGCCAAGAACCGATGTGAGCGTTCAGACCTGGCTGACTGCTCTTCCCAGCAGATGTCCGGAGAGTTCAGGTCCCCCATGACTACCACAACCTTAGCCTTCACTACCTCTTGAGCTGACCCAAGAATTCCTGGGCAAGCTCTTCTCCCTGGTTGGGAGGTCTGTAGTAGACCCCCACCATTAAGTCCCTTTCACCTTGACTGCCTTGTACTCTAACCCAAAGCACTTCAGAGTGCCCCTCCCCTGGCTCCTTGCTTATTAACGAGGATGTGTATTCCTCCTTAATATAGAGCGCCACGCCCCCACCTCTCTTTCCTATCCTGTCCCTCCTGTACAGCCTATAGCCCTTGACATTGACCGCCCAATCATGCGTTTCATCCCACCATGTTTCTGTAATCCCCGCTATGTCCGGGCTGGTGTCAGCCAGCAGGAGGGTGAGTTCCTCCTGCTTATTGCCCATACTATGAGCATTTGTGTAGAGGCATTTGAGGCCTCCTGTGGGTGTGTGTGCTGACCCCCTAGTCCCAGCGTTACCCTGGCCCCTCTCTCTTACCTGTTTGATTGCTTCTCTCATCGGTCTGGGCTGGGCTGTAGTTGTGGGTGCTGTTTGGTCTGGCAGTCTGATATATCCTCCGCCCTCATCTTCCCCTTCCCCCGACAAGCCTAGTTTAAAGCCCGCCGGAGGAGGTCTTGATGCTTATGGCAGTTGCACGTATACTAATCATCCCTCTAGCTTAATTTATGCATGCGCACTTGGCTGATCTCAGCCAAGGGAGTACAATATTACTTAATATCATCTTTGCCTTAGCCCACTCCCCATTGTCCTATGCCAGAGAATCTCATTCCGTATATTTTTCTCATACAATCCATTTTGGTGTGTGTGATCCACCTCCACAAGGTTAATATGAAGGAGTGGTCTTAAAGTCATACACACTTCATCCAGTTGTTGTTTCATTTAACCCCAGAAGAATAAATTCTTTAAAAAAAAGAAACCTAAGTGATTGTCCAATTGCATCCCACACTGCAACAGAGACACAGAAGTGTTATTTGAAGATCATGGCACAGCTCTTTGGTCCAGAGCACCACTGACTTCCTATCAGAAGCCTCTCTCTTTCCAGAGTTTACAGAGTAGGTGACTGAAAATCCAGATTCAGCAGACAAGTGATGACGATGATTTTGATCATGGCAATAATAATAATGTAATAATAATAAATCCTAGCTGTGGATGACCAGACTTTCCATCTCCCCATAAATTTAATTTATTTGGGATGCCACTTTATTTGAGTCGGTCATTTCTGGTACCTGTAAGGGGCCTCGGTTATGTTTGTCCCAGGAGTCATAAATAAATAACTTCAACCACAAGTGTGGGAAAGAGTGCTGCCAGACTGGCAGGCACAGAATATAAAGTAACACTATACCTGCAATGGCATTAGCAGTTTCGACAGAAAGTAACTTTAGGTTCACATTTGCAGATTAAGCACAACCATGTATCTCATAGTCTCATCTTTCATTTTAATTTACACCTCCAAAAATATTTGCCTGAATCATTAATGGAGGCATGCTAAACTTTCTTTTTTTTAACATTGCTGGAGAATGGGAATCAGCTAGGATATCTCTCTTAAGGTCTAATTAATTTTCAAGATATATTGTACAGCACAGTAAATAACGTCTCATATATGTACCTGTCCTTGAAACATTGAATTGCTCTTCAATTGTCTCCCAAGACTGGATCTGAGTTTGGAATATACTATATGGGAAAAGCAGTTGAGGGTATGGAGAAAAAGCGACGGTCAACTGAAGCATTAGCAGAGACTGCAAAAAACACCTCTACGCAACAGGTCATGTGATCAAAACTCACCCTTTGAGAAAGAGATATGTATTCAGAGAAGTCACTGAGGTGGATAATTTAATTTTACATAGGAAATATTTAAGAACTTCTGGATTTTCATTCTAATGTATTTTTTGCTAAACACATTTGTATTTTTAACTATCACCATTTTTAGTGATCCTGATAATACTTTCCAACATTTACATTTGCCAAATGATTCTAAAATATATTTGTTGCTACCATTTTCTGTCTTTTTGGATCTTATGACTGCACTATTTCCTTCTTTTCTAACATATTAATCAACTCCTCATATTATTTAAAAAAACACTTTTATTATTTTTCTTTTTTCTCCGTCTGTAGTGGTCTCCTCTGGGAGATGAATATCCTTTCTTGAATAGAATATCTCCTTCCTAATGCTAACAATACTTATCAAGCACTGTATACAGTAATTGGAATCTTCAATGCATTAATGTAACTGACAAATTAGATTTTAAAAACCTTTGTAGCTCACTTATACTTGTATTGTAACATTTTTTCTGTAGTTATGATTTCCTAAGGGCAATAATGTTCCTCAAGATGCTGGTTCAATTTTTGCTGTTACTAATGCAGCACTTTAAATGGATTAATTAATTTCCACTGTAGTAGAAATATGTTAAAACCATAAATATGTTTTACTGAACTTTCATTAAAACAATTAAGAATCCTTTAAAAGAATGAATAAATATTCACCCAAAACTATGCACTGAATTAACATTGGTCCAGCTCAGTGAAATCACTGGAAAGAGTCACAATTTTAATAGACATTAGAAGAAATCCTTAATAATTTTATTATAAATGATGGCTGGCAAAACTACATGGGAGTGGAGGGACCATCTTTCTTATTAAGTCCAATGTCCTGTGATCACAGGGGGGTTTAATAGCTGTTTAGTCTGAAAAGGGCCACAGAAGTATCCACTACTGTCTGTCTCCCCACTACCTAAGCCACAAGGCTCCCCTTAATCTTTCCTAAAGAATGTAGAGTATTTCACATAAAAAATAGGCGTATAAAGCTATGACATGACATAGGAAGAGAAGGAGAGACAAGGACTTCACTAATGTCTTGGGCCCTTGCAGTGGCAAAGAAATTTCTAGGTAAATGCTCAGATGATCCTAAGATGTTGACCATACTCCATGGTACAGAGAATGCAGAACAGCCCTCGTGATGCTATCCAATCTCATCTAAATTATCAAAGGCTTACTCCACTTTATGAACCAAATGCTGGCTGCACTCAGACCTGTGTAACTCAATTGACCTGAACAGCAATTATACAGAACCTGTTACTCATGTACGTGTCACTCATTCATCAGGTTTTCCCACTCCTTTCAACTCAGTCAATGCTTTCCAAGGCTTCTCATATATACGTATTGGCTTTTATAGAGGGCCAGCCAGAGTGAGCATCTAAATTGCAAAAAGAGCATGAAAAGGGCCAACCAGAGTGAGCATCCTGTAAAAGATTAATATCACTCTTGATCAGGTATGCATGGTATGAAAGCTGTACTGTGCATAGTTGAAAATTTTAATAGCTCAGATAAGCCATAATTAAGTCAGACACAAATATATTTCTGACTTTTTTGCTTTATCTTGCTCCTTATATTTTAATTTTTGCATATGCAAAAATCAAGCTGTATAAAAGGAATTGTAGACTAAGGATGGGGAGTTTTACAATTTTTAGAGGAACTTCCTTATATCTTTACTAATAATTTCCAGTGTCATTCAGGTATCAAGATAAGGATAAAAATAATGACAAAGTAAATATAATGTACATTTAAAGGCCACATTCTGGATGCCACTGTACATAAATGTGGGCCAAGAAACCCCTAAAAAAAATAAGATGCATAATATAATTTCCCAACGTAACCTATAATTCACGGACTGTGACTGAGTTGTATCTTGGGTCATCTATAATTGATATTATGGAAGACAGTAGTTTGTGGACACAAAGGCTCAAACAGCTTCTCCATGGTTTCCCTGGATAGAGGCTGGCCACAACACTACCTTTTGAAAGGGTATAATAGACTTTCTAAGTGCTCAGGAAATCTACCTCCCCAGATTCAGATTAATGCCTTAAGGAACTGAGGATAATAGGAGTTTTTCTATTGTTTGCAATGGAATTAGACTCTGGGCCCTAAGGAAACAATTAAGCCCAGAAAGAGATAAAAAATGCATTTAATGATGAGCTTGTACCATGTGTCTTTTTTGTTGGTGGCTTTTTGGTGGAGCATGAGGTATGTAACTTTCCCTTTACCATCCAGAATTTGGCACTATGCACATAAATGGGAAGAGAAAAGAAAATATTCAAAAAGATGTCCAGAATGTCCAAATTTTTTTTCTATATTCTTACACAGCCCCAATTACATAAAATCATTTAATGTTACACACGAGGAAGCTTTAGAAAATATAGGGAGCAATTCTGCATTGACAGCAGGGATGAGTTAGATGACCTATTTTTTAAAAAAAACTGAGATGTCAGATTATTTTATCTGCTTCTAATAAAGTAGTTTTATGTCCCAGAGCAATTATTTTGTTTTTATCTTTATTCATCCTCTTTCTTTTTGAATTAAAGACCAGCATAACATTTAGCTAGACAATATGCACCATTCTTCTGATATTTTTCTGCATGTATTTCATACAATTCTGCTTTTCTTTTATGCCTTTGCAACAAACAATTGCTTGTTCACAGCCTGCAGTTGTAATGGTCATGCAGAATTCACTGCTGTGAGTGATCACAGGGTTGTCACCTTGAGCCCAATACTATAGCTCAAGTTCCTTGGTAACTGCACCTTAATGGGATCAGAAGGATTCTGACTTCCACTGACTTTATGTGCAATCACAGCGGGTGTTTTAATTCCTGGTTGGCCCATCCAAGCCAGAAAGGTCAGAGAGAAGAGATGTACATGGATGGATGAAACAATTATACTAATTAAAAAGGACGGGGGGTGGGGGGAAGTTATGGCCTGTCAAAAAATCGTCTTTGCTACTGCACATTAGTGCAGCTACTGTGCCTTTATCTAGTACCTCGTATTAGAGATATTAAACTCCCACCCCCAGTGCTCCTTCCTGCCCATGGCAGGGGGTTGGACTAGATGATCTGTCTAGGTCCCTTCCCACTCATTGATTCTATGATTCTATGAAACTTAGTGTGCAGTGGCAAAGGTACATTAATGAATGTGTAGACGCACTCTTCTTGTGCTAAGTTGCATCTCAGTGGACTTTAGGTTCCCAATGGCCAACCTGGCTCACTTCTGAGCATACTCAGAAGCCCAAGTTTATAATACCTATAGATCTTTTCACACCAAAATGAAGGGATCTACAAAATGTGGGCACCTGGGTAACTTTAGATTTGGATCTCTTTGTGAGTTAGAAACCTAAATTCCACCTGAACCCTGTTTAGGAATCCATATGACTGTGTGCATGACAATTTCACACATGCTGCAACAACTGTATCAGTAAACTGAATCTGGATAAGTGTGGCAACAGCATGGAAAAACTCTCCAAATTGATTCGGAAAGATTCAGAGATTCGGACATAGACACAGCTTTAAATATTTTTTCTAAATACCTCTAGGTGGCAGGCAGCTCGTGAATGCTGTGATGCTGGGGCACATGCAGTGTCCTACAGAACCACAGGGGACTCCCCAGTGTGCTTGGTAGCAGACCCGGAAGTGAACAAGAAGCACGTCTGGTCCACTTTTGGGTCCTCCAGGGAGCACGCAGGGGGGTCCCCCATACACCCCCGGCTCGGCGACTGGTACCTCCTGGGTCTGGGGAGGCACCCAGGCTCCCCCCACAGCTGATCACCAAGTTGAAGCAGCACAGGGGAGCCCCCCAGTGCACTCCTTGATGGACCCAGAAATGGACTGGAAGTACTTCTGGTCCACTTCTGGGTTTGCTGCTGAGCACATGGAGGCCGACACCACACTCCTGTGGGACGCTCTATCTGCCCCAGCATTGCAATGTTCACAAGCCGCGCTGGCACCTCGAGGTATGTAGAAAAAACTTTTAAAGCTGTATCTGTGTCCAAATGGCTGGTTCTCTGAATCAGCATCGAATCTTCAGATTTGGATTTGGTCACATCAAATCAGGGACAGTGATCCAAATCAACAAACTGAATCACTGTCTCTGATTCGGGCCAAATACAAATCCAAATTGAATAGGGCCCACTTGCACACACCTACCAATTAGCAGTAAAGTGCATATGTAGATGTCCCCACTGTGAGTCAGAAGACAAAAGTATACATTTTTAACTCAAACATTTTTTTCCATCTTAACTTATGGAAGTGGAAGCTAGAAAACCTCCAACAGTATAGACAGACATCTAAATGCCTTTGAAAACATTACATGAAATGAATTTATAACAAATATGAACATTTGTCAGCGTTTAACAACCCTTTTCTATGAATTTATGCAGAAAAGAGGATGAAAACATTCGGGGCACATGTGAGAACTGAAACCCGAATGTTTGCCATAGCAGGAATCACTGGGGATCCTACGCAGAAACGTCCTCAGCTGTCTGACTGAGGAATCTATCCATTGTTCAATAGTTAAAGAGGGAAAGCGTTGGGACCGAACAAAGCAGAGGGCATTCAGAGCAGCCTGGGCTAGACATGGATGACAGAGCCTTGCTCATGCCCCAAGCAATGTCAGACAGGGAAGAAAAGATTCAGTTTCAGCCTCAGATGCTAAAATGAGATCTTTAGATTTACAGATGTGAATTGATCATTGTAATATGACTTAGTTGTATGTTTTCTTCTTTCTTTTTCTGAAATACCAGATATACCTTCTGGGATGGAGCAATAGTATGATCTGGCATGGAAAATCCTATGTTTACAAAAACAGACAGCTTAGGTATATGCCACAGATATTTTGCTAAAGAACTATCAAGGGATATATAATATGCACCTCACAGAAGGGAAACTTAAGGACCTCAGGTGATAAAGTTTGAAGCAAAAGGTTGATCTGTATTGATTTCACACTATGCTACAGATGGACAAAACTCCAAAATAGTAATATGGTTTACTTAATCCTCAGTCTTCACTTCACTCATGCACTCATGCTGGTTAAGCAAAGATACATTAGTAAGACAAACAGAAAAGAATCCATCTTCAGTTTAGTATAGGTTAATAATTCTAACACTTATACCACTGAAAAGTGAATCAATCAGTTGAGTAGCTGTGCGCTAAGACCTGTTTGACAGAAATATTGCTTAATGTGAAGCATGCAGACAGTAATGACAGTAATGGGGTCACATTCCAGACATTCTCTAATGCAAACTTGTAAAGGTAGCTCATGGTGACATTTTTCCCCCTCAAGATTATGAGCAGTGTGAAATATTAACCTTCAACTCACTCCCTGGATTACTTAGAGAGCTTAGAGTGTGAGACTTTTTAATGATCACCAGGGGACTGGGAGCACGCACAGACGAGGCACAGATGATTTGAGTTCTGCGGAAGGTGGCAAAGGCTAGGTGCACTAGCAAATTGGTTCAAAGGCATACAGCTTCCCTCTGTAAAACTCGGAGACCTTGGAGAGATGGCAGTGTCTATCATCTTGCGCTTCCTGTCACACTGAAGCCCTGAAGGAATACGTAATGGCATGGAGGCTCACAGAAGTTTGATCGATTTCCTTCATTATACAATGCATTGGCAATTTTGTTTTTTATGTTGTTATAACTCAGAGTGTCATTCTGACAACCTGCAATATGTAATGGTATGTAAATTTTGCATCAGTTTGGGTCACATAATCAGTCGTGATCCAAATAATAAGTCTAGAGATGATGTGGGGGAATTTACCAGCTTACTTAAGGTGTTACCTGGAAGCTTCTCCATTTGCCTTAACACATTTCTTGTAGAATAGTTAGCATGTAGTAGATTGAAGATTTTGCTTGCAAAGAAAATATTTCTCCCTCAATTTTAGAGAGACCAAAATTTTAATTTGTTTCACTAGCGTGGTTAAAAACTAGGAATAGGAGTCAGCATTTCCCTTCTCAATTCTAGTTCTGGGTGATTATGTTTTCTCAAGCCAGTGTTGAGACCACCTGCCTGGAAAAATGTCTGCTCTCTTGGTGCTTTATCTATTTCTTGGTCCTGTTAATGTGAGGCTGTTGTTAAATTTTGTGTGCACTGCATCATTTTATCTTGGTATGTTATGGCTACAGGACACAGAGTGGTGTAAGGAAGTCCATAGTCAAAGTTCACAAACTTTTGGCTTAATTTTAAAAGTGTTAAGTACCAGGAGCTCTAATTAACTTAAGTGGAAATTGCTAGAATTTTGAAAATCAGAACTTTCTGATCTAGGGGCTCACATTTAAGCTCACAATTGGAAAAATTCGGCAATAACAACAATCTTGATGAGAGGTAGAGCTTCAGTAAAGCTTTTTCAGGCTTTGGTTGTTGGGTCTAGTTAGGAAAAAAAAAGATAAAGAGAGAGCCTATGACTACAGCTTCTATCCAATAATGCCTCTGCTGCCAGAACTCCACCTCTCTCCTCTGGGGAGGAGGCTCTTCTTAGCCAGACTGGCTGATCTGTTCCAATGAGCTTTAAATTAAGCCTGCTGGGGGACAGGGGGACTACTGCCACTGCTGGCCCACTGAGCAACCCTTGCAAAGCCAGTGGGCCAAGGTACTTAAGGGAACCCACCCCTGCCCCAGCCCTGGTAAAATCTGTGGGCAAGGCAAGAGCCCCCAAGGGGACACTTGCTTACCTGTACACAAATGCCAGGAGCTTGGGGAATAAGCAGGAGGAGCTCGTCCTCCTGCTTAATGCAAATAATTATGACATCATAGGGAAAATGGAGACCTGGTGGGACTCCACTCATGACTGGACCATGGGTATAGATGGCTATATCCTGTACAGGAGGGATCGTGTAGATAAAAGGGGCGGGGTTTAGCTCTTTATGTTAAGGAAAGCTACGTGTCCCTGCAAGCTGATATTGACGACCAGGGTGGATAACTGGAGACCCTCTGGGTTAAAATCCGTGGGGAACATGGCACAGGGGACACAACAGTGGGAGTCTACTACAGACCTCCCACCCAAAGTCAAGAGCTTGATCAGGAGTTCACCCAGGAACTGGCTGAGGCCGCATGCTCCAGGACCATGGCTGTCATGGGTGACTTCAATTACCTGGACATCTTGTGGGAGGATCACTCAGCAAAATCTGAGTGGTCGCAAAGCTTCCTCTCATGCGTGGATGACCTCTACCTGACTCAAGAAGTCTATGGGCCAACAAGAGGTAAAGTGCTGCTCAACCTGGTACTGACTACTGGGGATGACTTAGTCGGTGACCTAGTGATCGATGGGAAGCCGGGTTACAGCGAGCATGAGCTGATCAACTTCACCATCCGCTGTAAAGCTGGGAAGTTAGTCAGCAACACGGAAGTCCTTGACTTCAGGAAAGCTGACTTTGACAAGCTCAGGAGGCTTGTCAGTCAGGCCCTAAGGAACCACGACCCCAGGGAAAGGGGAGTTCAAGAAGAGTGGTTGCTCCTCAAGGCAGTGATCCTCAATGCACAAACTAATTCAATTCCATCTCGGAGGAAAGGCAGCAAGAGGGCACAGCAGCCCCCCTGGCTCTCCAGGGACCTAGCAGACCTCCTGAGGCTAAAAAGAAAGGCCTACAAAGGATGGAGGATGGGATTCACTTCCAAGGAGGATTATTCTGCATTGGTCCAGTCCTGCAGGGAGCAAACCAGGAAAGCCAAGGCTGCAACTCCATCTAGCTTTGAGCATCAAGGACAATAAAAAGTCCTTTTTCAGATATGTGGGGAGCCAGGGGAAAAGCAAGGGCAACATTGGGCCCCTGCTGAACCAGATGGAGCAACTGACAACTGACACCCAGGAAAAAGCCAACCTATTAAATAGGTACTTTACATCAGTCTTTCATCAGTCCCATGGGATGCCCATGCCTGCTATGAGACAGGGAGGTCCAGGTGAGGGAGATCCCCTGCCCTTCATTAATGCTGACCTCATGAAGGAATACCTTGAGAAGCTGGATACCTTCAAGTCAGCCGGCCCTGACAATCTACACCCCAGGGTATTAAAGGAGCTGGCAAGCATCATAGCCCAGCCTCTGGCACGGATCTTTGAAAACTCCTGGTGCTCTGGTGTAGTGCCCAAGGACTGGAAGAAGGCCAATGTGGTGCCTATCTTCACGAAAGGGAGGAAAGTGGATCCGGCTAACTATAGGCCCATCAGCCTGACTTCTATCTCAGGGAAGATCTTAGAAAAGTTTATTAAAGAGGTCATCCTTAATGGACTGGCTGACGCCAACATCCTAAGGGATAGCCAGAATGGGTTTGTTGTGGGTAGGTCTTGCTTGACCAAACTCGTTTCCTTCTACGACCAGGTGACCTATTACCTGGACAAGGGAGAAGAGATTGATGTCATATATCTTGACTTCAAAAAAGTCTTCAATCTGGTATCCCATGATCACCTCTTGGCCAAACTGGCCAGTTGTGGCCTTGGGTCCACCACGATCCGCTGGCTGGGAAATTGGCTCCGTGGTCAGACCCAGAGGGTTGTAATTGATGGCAGTCAGTCATTGTGGTGCCCTGTGATCAGTGGGGTCCCTCAAGGCTCTGTCCTTGGACCCATATTGTTCAACATCTTCATTAATGATGTGGACATTGGAGTCAGAAGTGGACTGGCCAAGTTCGCTGATGACACCAAACTTTGCGGCAAAGCATCCATGCCAGATGGAAAGGTGGAAGATCCAGGCTGACCTGGACAAGCTCAGCAAATGGGCGGACGAGAACCTGATGGTGTTTAACACTGAAAAATGCAAGGTTCTCCACCTTGGGAAGAAAAACCTGCAGCATCCTTATAGGCTTGGCAGTGCTATGCTGGCTAGCACTATGGAAGAAAGAGACTTGGGGATCATCATTGACCACAAGATGAACATGAGCCTGCAATGTGATGCTGCAGCTACTAAAGCGACCAAAATGCTGGCTTGAATCCATAGATGCTTCTCAAGCAAATCCCGGGATGTCATTCTCCCCTTGTACTCAGCCTTGGTGAGGCCACAGCTGGAGTACTGCGTCCAGTTTTGGGCTCCACAATTTAAAAAGGATGTGGAGAACCTTGAGAGAGTCCAGAGAAGAGCCACGCACATGATCAGAGGTCAGGAAAATGGTCCTTATTATGACAGGCTGAGAGCCATGGGGCTCTTTAGCCTGGAAAAGCATAGGCTCAGGGGTGATCTGATGGCCACCTATAAGCTTATCAGGGGTGACCACCAGGATCTGGGGGAACGTTTATTCACCAGAGCGCCTCAAGAGATGATGAAGTCGAATGGTCATAAACTACTGCGAGACCATTTCAGGCTGGACATAAGGAAGAATTTCTTTACTGTCCGAGCCCCCAAGGTCCGGAACAGCCTGCCATCGGAGGTGGTTCAAGCACCTACATTGAACACCTTGAAGAGCAAATTGGATGCTTATCTTGTTGGGAACTTATGACCCCAACTGACTTCATGCCCTTCTGGCTGGGGGCTGGACTCGATCTTTCGAGGTTCCTTCCAGCCCTAATGTCTATGAAATCTATGAAAACTATGAACTAATTACAATTTTGCATGCCGAGTTGTTAAAAACATTTCTATGAAAATAAAATTCCAGTCCACCATGTGAAGTGAACATCATGACTTTGAAAACCAGCTTTCCTGTTTTTCAGTCAGTTTTAATAGTTAACTGCTTCTGAGGCAATCCTGATTTGATTGTTGTCATGCTTTTAATTATGCTATCACACTTGTGAAAGTTGCCCTCATACCATTGCCAGCAAAGTCCAATACCATTTTCTTCTAGGCCAACCATAAAGACCTTTGAAATCTCCCTTCTTCTATTTTACATAAGGTGAAACTGCCACAACCTTTCAATGTAATTTGTTACATCCTGAATATTTCATTTTACCTGTGTGCTTCATTTCATAGTGTGGACTTTTGTTGAGGCTGCAGGATGTGTTGACTGTGGATAAAAAATGGCTAATGAGTTTTGAGAAGCCAAAGCAGTTAGTTTCTTTTGTTAGCTCATGCCTAAGGGAATGGACCCCAGCGTACAAACCCTGAGACAGCTCCAATAGAAAGGCATAATGTTTCAGCATGTATTCATTACACACACTAAGCTACCTCTTGGCTGCTATCCAAAATGTAAACATTTATTTGTGTTGGGACTTGGGATACAATTTAAAATGTGTTAGTCCTAATGCTGGGAATTTGGGACTCCCAGTACCAAAGGCCTAAAAGGAATGCTGTTTACAATCTCATTAGCCCTCTTGCTGAACTCTAGTACTAGCTTCTCTGAATTTCCCACCAGTATCTCTTCATCTAATAGACCTGAGAAAAAAACCTGTTGCAGGCATCAAATATTTTTTTATCAGTCACGTACTTAATTATGGTTGCATGGGATTATATTTATGATGTGCAGAACTGTTGAACTACTATGTCACTATTTCTGATCACTTTGCAAATCATTCAGTCTCCAAGGGTGCTCTTGTTTGCAAAAAGAAGCAGCCATTTTCTGGTAAGCTCACTGTCAATTCTGATAGTGGAGACACTTAGGACATTGACAGAAGTGACATTTGTCACATGATGGGCCCCTTGAAAACACTCTACAGCCATGCCCTTACAAAAGTGCATGGCTGCAGAGTATTTTAAAAGTGCCCGATTGCATGACAAATTAACCCTCATGTAATGAGGGTTCAGATGAAGGCACCCTGCAAGTGATTGGGGCTGGGCTAATGCAGCCCAGCTCTGCCCCTAGTGCTGTCTGCAGGAAGGGAGGGGGAGAAGGAAGGAGACAGGGCTCTGGTTGAGGTTTTCCCAGCCTGAGCTAGAGTTGGGGTGGGGGATTGAAGCCCACGAAAGCTCCAATCTACCCATCCCCTCTCCAGCTCAGGCTGGGGAAACCCCAGCCCAGAGCTCCCTCCCCTCCCTCTCCTCTCTTCTCCTCCCTCCCATCCTGCAGACAGCATCAGAGCTGGGAAGTGGGGGATGAGGGGGCTAGGGGAGAGAGGGTGCAGACAGGCAGCTCCTTCTTGATCTGCTCTATAGTAGAGCTCACTTCTCCACCTCTGCAACCCAACAGAGAACATCTGTTGGGTTGGGGGTGGGGGGGTTCACTGTAACTCATGGCACTTGCTGTACAGCACCATGAATTAGAGCAGGGAGCTGCATGAATGTCAATGTCCATAGGATGTTCCTGTGCACAAAGACTTTATTTTTGTTACTTCTTGTAAAGCAGGAATCATGTTATATCACAGTGTGGTGAGTACCAACAGCTCTGTCCAAAGGGGCTGTGATTTAGAAAAAGTGCTGTGGATTGGTAGGGGGGGGTTGCATCTTGGTGAATCAAATATACAAGAGGAAAAAAGAAGCTTTGAAAAATGCTCCATAAGAAAAGGAGATATTGTATTAAAATGTTGCAGCCTTAAGGCAGCCATAATTCAACATTAATTTATTTATAGATTCTCTACAAATTGTGTTAGCACCTGCTTGGTGACCTGATGTACAGGATGTAGTACTGAACATATTGCTGTAACATCCTTTATATTGGCTGTTCCTAAGAATAAAGACACTGAAAGAAATATATCTTATAAAGTTCTTAGCCTTTTACAGTGATTTAGGAGTTGCTAAGAAGTTCCCAGTGGAACAGATGTACCATCCTGTGCTGGGATCCATTACTGTTCGCAGTTCCCCATTATATTACATTAAATAGGAAGACTGAAGCAGCTTTGTAGTTTGTGTTGAAGGATGGGGGACTGTCCGGAGGACACAGCTGTGTATTGTTCATACACTACTAAACAGCATATAATGACCTATTACCTATAGATTATTAATGACCCTTTAATTTTATTTGGTTTTGTCCTCTATGTGATTTTAACTTAACTACGCACGCCCACATTAGAAAAAATATTCCGCTGATGGATGAATAAGGTCATTTTACTTAAGGACCCCTGGGCTCAAGGGTTAATGTTTTTAAGCTAGGCCCTCAGCTGATCACAAACAACTTGTAACTTGAATGGTGAAATGCAGTAGCGTAACTACGGGAGGGCTAGGTGGGTACCCCCCACCAGGCATTGACTATGAGGGGATGCCAGGATCCCCTCTGCTGGGATTCTTTGTCTTGGCAGGGGAAGCTTAGTGCCTGTAGGAGTTGGGCATGTGTATCTGGGGCTGGGGGTGGGAAGAGGTGAGTGGAACAAGTTGAATGATGTTCCCCTCCCCTCACTCCCTCCACCCTCACCTTCCCCTACCTGAAGCCTTTGCAGTGGTGGGGTGAACCCTGAGCTGCCTCAGCTTGGTCATAGGAGATGGGCAGGGAAGCACTGCACCAAACAGTGGGAGGTTGGGGAAGGGGAGTGGTTCTTCACTCCACCTTACCCTTGCCGTTTCCCTGGGTGCTCACCCCAACTTGCCCTGGGTAAAATACCATCAGATCATACCCTCTCTCAAGACTGATTTGCAGTCCCTCAGACAAATGTAACATGATCCAACAGCAACAAAAATTAAGGACAACAAAAAGTCCTTCAGGTAGCATAGGACCACTACAGGATAGACAAGGGCAGTTGGTGACAGATAGGAGGGAGAAACCAGAGCTCTTCAATGAGTTTTTTGCCTCTGTATTCTTAAACATGGTCCTAGATAAATCTCCCAATGCATTACTGACAGAAGCAGGAGGAACATCAGCCTAACAACTGTCAGCACCAACCTAGTAAAGAGACACTTGGAGGGCCTGGATGTGTTTAAGTCAGCAGGACTGGATGAACTCCATCCAAGGGGACTGAAAGAATTAGCCAGTGTCATAGCAGAGCCACTGGAATGACTGTTTGAACACTCATGGTGCTCAGATGAGGTCTCAGAGGATTGGAAAAGGGCCAGTATGGTCCCTATTTTCAGGAAGGGGAGGAAGGAGGATCTAGGTAACTATAGACTGGTTAGTCTCACCTTTATCCTTGGGAAAACCCTTGAAAAAATTATCAAGGCACACATTTGTAGGAGTCCAGTGAGTAACTTCGGGGCAAAGTAAACATACTGATGGGAAGAAACTGAATCCAGGTGGACCTGGACAGGGTAGAGAAGTGGGCAGACAATAATAGGCTGCAGTTCAATAAGGACAAGTGCAAGGTGCTACACCTGGGGAGAGGGAATCACCAGCACACCTATAGGCTGGGGGATGACCTTCTCAGCAGTACAGCAGTGGAAAGAGGTCTCAGAATCATTGTCAACTCCAAAATAAATATGAGTCGTCAATGTGATGAAGCAGTTAGCAGAGCTAACCATACTTTGTCATGTATTAGTAGGTGGATCATGAACAGGTCCAGGGAGGCGATGCTTTCCCTCTATGCAGCGCTGGTCAGGCCGCAGATGGAGTACTACATCCAATTCGGGCACTGCAATTCAAGAGGGATGTGGACAACCTTGAGAGGGTGCTGGTAGAGGGTAGATTTAGGCTGGACATCAGAAAGAACTTCTTCATGGTTAGGGTTGCCAGAATCTGGAATGGTCTTCCAAGGGAGGTGGTGCTGTCCCCTACCTTGAGGGTCTTCATGAACAGACTGGACAAGCACCTGGCTGGGGTCACATGACCCCAGCACTTTTTCCTGCTGCTGGCGGGGGTCTGATTCAATGATCCATTGAGCTCCCTTCTGACCCTAGCATCTATAAATCTATGAATCTATGAAAATATTGCATAGCTGAGACAAGCAAATCACATATTGGGAATGCATGTATGATGCATAGTATAGCAGAATGGGGACACCTCATTTCAGAATTTCAGTTCATTCTAACAATGGTACTAGAGAAAAACTGACGTTCAGTATATGTTGACACATTTTGAGGGCACAGTTTCAGTAAGCTAAAAAATCTTCCTTTTTGTTTTACAAAATTGCTTTGAAACTAATTGTTGAAAAGTATTATATTAGAAGTAGGTATCATCATCAATAGTACTACTACTACTTACTAATTCACCTATAAGAACCATAACATCTTAAATATACGTTAGTAAAAAAAGTGTAACCATAACATCTAACAGTAGCTCATGAGCAAACTAACTCATTTTAAAATGTTTCATAGGTGATGAACCCATTGGTAAATGGGCAGTAATAGGCATGCTCCAGGAGTGGTGGTGTCTTTAATTAGAGCTGCTCTGAGAGATGCTCTAATTAAAGCACCCATAGTGTCACATGTATCAGTGTCCCTGTGCTGAAAAATGGAGGTGGGGGCAGTTTAACTAATGCTCAAAGAATGAGCTTTACTTAAAGTGCCCTGGCTGCCATTTTTTCAGCAGGGGGATGCTAATACATGTGACACGAGTCTGCTGCAGCGTGGTAATTACCACCCTCCAGCAGACTCAATTAACTGAGTCTGCATCAACGCTTTGTAATTACAGTGTATTGGAGCAGCCTCGCTGCACGTGTATAGGTACCTTTGGTTTTCTATGTATGAAGGTGAGGGACAAGATACAAGGAAATGGTGTCCATGACAGAAAACAGAATCTGTAGACTTTTAGCCGTTTCTGGAAGCAGCAGCATGATCTGGTGGATCCTGTGAACACATGAACCAACTGACCATTCATACTAAGGGTGTGGCAGCCAAATGGAGGCTACTGATTCTACTGACTGGTTTTACTGCTGCTCTACATCTTAAGGAAGCCATTTTTAATTCTGGCAACTTCCTTAAAGCACAACCTGGCTACTCAGAAGCCTGCTTTAATGACAAGGGATCTGATGTGTAATGATTATCATCCCCTGTGGGCATTTCACTTTGGTGAAGATAAAGGCTAAAAAAAGAAAGGATGATTATACAAGAAGCATTTGTGATTTGTGATTTGGAATATATTATTTAAAAATGTCCCAATCTTATACATGTCTGCTGGGGCGTTCACGACAGCTTGAGAGACAGAAGGTTGAGAAAGGAATATTTTTCCTTCACATCAGAAAAGAACAAGTTCAGGTCTTCTACCAATTTTCAAAACAGTGCCTGAGGACATCTGGCAAAGGGCAATGGTAATTTTTTGGATAAACACATTTCCACCCCTTTGTGTAATCCTGGTTATAGTCCTGAGGTGCAACACAGGCAACACAACATTAGATCATATATTGCATTCCAGGCCATATATGAATATCCTGCAGGACAAAACACAGACATGAATGTCATGATTTCTTTTGGTCAAAGGTGGGTGCAGCATTTGGCTCCATACACATAGGAATACAAGACTGGAAGTGACCTCCTGGGTTATTAAGCACAGGTCCTGCTGTTGCAGCAAACTGCATCATGTGATTGAGTTCCATCTTAGCATCAGTTAGGTTTCTTGCCTCCATTACTCTAGAGATTATTCCCACACTTCCCTCCTTTGATGTTATTTTGTGAGGCTAAAAAAAAGCCAAATGCTTTTAATTCTTCCTCTGAAGATAGACTCTCCATTCTCCTGATCATCCCAGAAGGTATTCCTGGGTCTCTTTCAGTTTGTGTTCATCTTTCTTAAACATGGATGACCCAAAGTGTACACAGTATTCCAGATGAGGTCTTACCCCTGCCTTGTACAATGACATCCATGCTTCCCTATTTCTAATGGAAATAACTTGTCTAATACACTGTAAGATCACATCTGTGCTTCTCATAGGTTCAAACCATTAAAAACATCCTATGACAGACTAATTTACTCAGGTCTTTTTCTTCCTCTTCCTGTGTTATCATAGTCATTCTTTATTTATTGGCCAGAGCTTTGGCTATGATTGGGACTACTCTGTATTGGTTTAGTTCCCCAGCACGAACTAGGACAGACTCAGAACTGCTGTCACTTAGGTTGGCTGTGTTAGGCTCCAAGGAACTAGCATGGGGACTGGGTACCACTGGAGCATGTAAACACTCTTGTTATATTTACTGTCCCCTGAGTCAACTTGAAGAAAGGTAAAGGTGCAGTACTTATAAAAATGGCTGTAACAGCATATTTAAAGAGCCTTAATACAGCACTGAGTATGGCAGTCAGGTACAGTGCACAGGCCCAGAGTATAGCTATGCTCTTTTCCATTTCCTTTCTTAAAATGTGTAAAGTGGAATAGTGCCATTAAAGTTAATTAATAACATTTAAAGATCTGCTCTATTAATATACCTTACCCTTACCTAAACCATATTAGCAAATAAATCATAACCTGCAGGGGAATGGCCACCACACCAGACTATATCTTCCTCTTTAAGTATTTTTTTTAAGTGGCAGTACTTCAGCTTATATGACATACTGCATTCAGTTTTGGGAAAGGCATTTGTATCTCAGAGGTAGGATGAATACATGCAACAGTTTCTATGATATAGTAACTTGGTAACTACCTTTTATATTTTTTATTGAACAGCAGAGTAAATAGTCACTCACGACCTCTTCGACTTGCTGTCACATATTTTAGAATGACTCATAGTTGCAGAAATGTGCATAACTCCTTTAACTCTAGTTTTTGCAGGGCTGCAAGAGAACATGACAGTTGGAAAAATTGTTCTTTGTAAGCTTTTGGGCACAAATGCCCTTCTTTGGGCATAAGTACAGACTTTCCCTATCCCTTATTAATTTGTCTAATAAAAGCTATCACATGTACCAAAAGAACCTTGTCTGCCTGTATCCTTAGACCAACACAGCTATAACCAACAGATCAATTTGGGGCCTTTTACAATTCACTAATCTCTGGAGTCATAAACTCTTCATAAACTATTCTTTTCATAGTTGGTATCAGAGAGGGGGTTGACTACCTTCCATTTCATAGAAAGCTACAGCAATAAACTTCAGTTTGCCTCTGGTTGGAAGCTGTCTCTTTGGCTGCTTTGAAGCTTTAGTCAACTCTCCCATGTACTCATTTGCCATTCATATACCAAGATAACAATAAAATAACAATAACACTCCCAGGAAGGTTTCTAGGACTCCTCCTTGTAACATAGAACTCAGGGTATGGGAGGCACTTCCTGTGCTAACTGCAGTTTTATAAGTTTTTTTTAAAAAAAAGACAGAATCCATATCAGACAGGCTATTGTAGGCTTTAATTTGTAAGCTGTGCAAAGGGGGAATGGGTGAATAAGCCTGTCAGGAATGAAATGTTGCAAACAATAATCCGGAAAATAATATCTGCTGTTGTCAGAACAAAGGGACACATTTTGAAAAATTCTGAAAACTTCCCCAGTACCATGTATAGTCCTCCCATCACCAGGGAGGACTATACCTCGGTTGGTTGGGGCTGCAGGGGGGCAGTCAGGAAGGCCAAGGCGGAGATGGAACTGTGCCTAGCTACCCAGATCAAGGACAACAAGAAGTCCTTTTTTAAATACACAGGGGGTAAAAAGAAGGTACAGGGTCACATGGGGCCTCTGCAACACACGCTAGGAAATCTGGTTGTCGTACCAGACAGCAAAGCTAACCTATTTAACGATTTCTTTGCCTCCATTTTTCTGAGTAGGGACTGGGTCACCCCCCCCACCAGGGCCCCCATAGGCCCCAGGGGAGGCATACCCAGGCCTAGGGTCAGTGAGGACCTAGTCAGGGAACTTCTGGAAAGACTTGATGTATTTAAATCAGCAGGTCCTGATGATCGCCACCCCAGAGTGCTGAAGGAATTAGCAGAGGTCATTGTGGGACCCCTGGCATGGTTTTACGAGCACTCATGGTGCTCTGGTGTGGTGCCAGAGGATTGAAAAAGGGCCAATGTGGTTCCCATTTTCAAAAAAGGGAGGAAGGAGGACCCAGGAAACCATAGGTCAGTCAGTCTTACCTCGATCCTGGCTAAGATTTTTGAGAGCGTTATCTTGGTGCATGTCTGCAAGGGGCCAGCAGGGGAGACTACGCTTAGGGGCAACCAACATGGGTTCATTAGAGGCAGGTCTTGTTAGACCAACCTGGTAGCCTTCTATGACCAGGTCACCAAATCCTTAGGATGCAGGTGTAGCAATGGACATAGTCTTTCTGGACTTTCGGAAGGCCTTTGACACTGTCTCTCACCCCATTCTCATTAAAAAACTAGGGGACTGTGGCGTCGACACTTACACAGTCAAACGGGTCACTAGTTGGCTGAAGTGCCGCCCACAGAGAGTGGTGGTAGACGGGTCATTTTCGACCTGGAAGGACGTGGGCAATGGGGTTCCACAGGGCTCGGTCCTCGGGCCCGCACTGTTCAACATCTTCATCAGTGACTTGGACGGGGTGTAAAAAGCACCCTGTTCAAATTCACAGATGACACTAAGATGTGGGGGGACGTGGGCATGCTAGAAGGGAAAAATAGGCTGCAATCAGACCTAGACAGGTTACAGTGGTGGGCGGATGAGAACAGAATGGGTTTCAACACTGACAAGTGCAAGGTGCTGCACCTGGGGAGGAAGAACCAGCAGCATACCTACAGGCTGGGGAATTCCCTTCTTGTCAGTGCAGAGGCAGAAAAGGATCTTGGAGTCATCATTGATGCCAAGATGAACATGGGCCGGCAGTGTGGGGAGGCAGTCAGGAAGACCAGCTGCACCTTGTCATGCATCCACAGATGCATCTTAAGCAGGTCCAAGGAGGTGATCCTTCCCCTACAAGAAGGCCTTTTCATTTTGCAGAAATGCTTAAGAAAATATAGTATTTATTATAATGAAACAGGTTATAACTCATAAAAAAACACATGTGAAAAAACAGCCCTTAAATTGACCAAGAATATCAGTTTAAGATTTTTTAAAAAGAAACTGTAATAGACATGAGGTTAATAACACCTAGACTACAATAAAGTTTTGGAATAAAGGAGTCTAAGATATTTTGTTTCCTTTTTTACAGCACAGAAAACTCATATCAGATCAAGATAGAGCCTGCATATCAGGAAGGCCATTGTAGTAGGGTACTGCGCTGGAATGCGTTGAAAAAGCACTCCACTAAATTCCTGATCTTTTACTTATGAGACAGTGATAGCTTTTATAAACAGGTCAGAAAGAAGGGGTACAAAACAGAGCTAGGGCTACTGTGAAGGAATTTAGAAAGAATTTTATAAGTGGAGTTCTACAAAAACAGACTTCACTATGAACTTATTTCACTGCTCCTGGTCACATAACTCATTGCTAAGGATGGTTTATCCAGATGAAGAACTACTTTACAGTTTGATAAAAGTTAATAATGGTACCATGTTTCTCTGTGAACCAAACTCTTGAGCAAAGATCTCTATGGCTGTGGGAATACACAGTCAAAACAGATTTGTAGTTGGGACCATCCAAATTTAATTTTCAGCATGACTTAAATTCAACACTGAAGGTATTTAATATGAATACAGGCAGGTTAGGTTCATTGTGCTAAGTACTATATTGACATGTAATAAATGCCAGGATATGCAAAATGCTTGTCAAAGCAGATGGATGTAGAGCCTGGCTAAGGAAGATGGGAAGGATAGAGTAACAAATGTACATGCAAATATTTAGTAGGGATCCCCATTCTCCAGTTGCCTTGCCATTATCAGGTTGTAATTTCTTGTACGTATATGGAAGGGTTTGAGGAATGTGCAATTATGATCACTTTTCTCCCTCTTTATCACACTGTATTAAACTGTAATATATTCTGCTTGTGGCTTTTTATGTGGCATTTTAACTCCAACAATGGAAAGTTAAACATATAAACCACATGTAATAATTTGCAAGCAGAAAACAGATTATGAGTATGCAGTATTGCACATTTTAATGAGCCACCATTGAAGCATAATCAATTCTCCTTCTCCCCCTTAAGGAAAGCTGAAAAAATGTACTGTAATTGTGAGTAATAGTTTAAATGAACTTTGTTTTGCTAGCATGAATCTGCAATTTTCTGAAGCTATCTTAAGGTGGCAGGGTTGTAATCTGTCGGAGTTTGATTTTACCTGAGTCTTAGAATTCATTCTTTTGCAGTCCAAGGGGAACAAATGTGTTTAATAATGAAGATAATTTGTCTTGTAAAGCAGAGTGAACCTTATAGGAGAAAAAAATGAGGGAAGCAAATTGGTCAAACTAATTAGGAATGTGTTGACATTAAAATATTCAGGTCATTAAAAATGGGTGATTCTATGTAATTTTGGTGCAGATATACCTCTGTGGGCTGATCCTTTAAAGCATGCTCATTTCAAAACTTAGTTTCTACTGGTCACATGTCTTAAAAGGCTATTGTGACATAATCCAGGGTAAATTTTTTCCATAAAATGACTTAATTAAAGCTTTATAATACTACTTGGAAAAAATCAGACATTTAATCCTGGGTGAAAGTTTAACAGCTACTTACTATAAAGGCATGTGTAGACTGATAGTTAATAAACCAGAAACCCCAAGGTGGCATTCTAGCTTTGTTTTTCCAGGTTGATTTGTAGGAGTATAATATGTGTATTTACCTTTTAGGGGTTGTGATACCTTTTCTTTCCCTCTATCATATTTTTTTTTCTACCTAGAATGTTCACATCCATTCTTTTTCTCCCTTCCATTTTAGAGCATCTTTCTACCACCCCAACTCTATCATAACCTGACCAGGGAGCCCTCTTCAAAATGTCAAATGGCATTAGTTTCATTCTCCCTTTTTTCGAAGATCAAGTAAGCAAAATGACACTTTAGCAAACCAGAGTTTAAATAATAGCAAATGTGGATTAAAAGAGGATACCATCCCTGATCCAGCATTTCCTTGCATAGTTATTTGCAGTTCTCAAAAAGAGTGGCTGGTGTATAATCAGAATGGTAGTAGAGTTGTGTGAAGCTTTGGGTGCCGAATCGATTCAGAGGAGATTCAGCCCAATTCGGCAGCCAAATCTCTGAATCTGAATTGAATGAGGAGACCAGTAAAAAGGTCTGAATTGATCTGAAGCTCTCTGAATCAATTTGGAAAAGATTCAGAGAGCTTTGCAGATTCAGGCAGTCCCTGCTTGCTGCCACAGGGAGCTGGACCTGGACTTGTGCTGGTAAGTAGGGCTCTGGATGAGGGGGAGCTGGACAAGGGGGAAGGGGACCATGGAGGGACCCCCTCAGGCCCTGCCTGCTCCCCAGCTCTCCTGAGGACCCCCACCCCCTGCCCACTCTTCCAGCACCCCCCCCCCCCCGTGGCTGCCCCACCCAGCCACAGCTCCTGGCTCTTTAAAAAAAAAAAGAAAAAAGCCCCCACTCACCAGCTGCTGCAGCAGCCATCAGGGCTTCTGGAGGCTCATGGCAGAGCCTGTCATGCAGTGGGGGGCAGCAGAGATCACCCCCCAACTGCCAGGAGCAGGTGAGCTCAGGGCTTTCCCCCACCCCTTTTTTTAAAGAACTGGGAGCTAGGGCTCAGCAGAGCAGCCATGGGTGTGGGGTCTGGGAGAGTGGGCTGGGATGAGGGCTCATGACAGATCCCCTCACACAGCGCAGGGAAGTGGGGGACAACAGAGATTGCCCCCCAACCTGGCAGCAGCTGGTGAGTGCTGGGCTTTTTTTTTAAGAGCTGGGAGCTTGGGCTGGGTGGGGCAGGGCAGCCATTGACAGGGCTGGGAGACTGGGCAGGGGATGGGGCCTGCTCTATTTGAAGTGCAGCCAATTCAGTGGCAGCTGAATCTCCGAATCAGATTTGGCCACATTGAATCAGGACAGTGATTCAAATCACTGAATCGAATCACTGTCCTCCAAATCAGCTGAATCTGAATTGGAAGCAAATAATAGCTTCTTTGCAGAGGCCTAATTGGTAGGCATGTGCACTCCCTTTGTAACAGGGAATGTGAATGTACAAGAGGCAATACCCACTGTTTTTAGAACTAAGGCTAAGCCACCACACTTTACATTTAACAAACATTGGATAAAAAAGTGTATAGAACAGTGCAGAAGTGAGCAAGGATTTAGGATATGACCCAATACCCCTTCCAGAAAAGCATACACCCTGGCTTGTACTTCTCCACCTCCAAGAGAACTCTCTTGGGTGTCCAGGGGGCCTGACACCCTCAAGCCTGGAGCCCTGGCCTGTCACCTTGCAGCTAACCCCCTAGATTGATCAACAGTGGCCTGAAGCCTCCTGCAGGGCCTAACCCTCCACCTACTCCCTGTCATGGGAGTGGTTGGCTGTGGTCAGCTGACTCTCCATTTCCTACATATAAACCCTTGAACAGGGCCATGAAATAGCCGGGCAGCAGGACTCTGCCTGACTCATGAATGCTCTGCTGCTCTTTTCAGCTTCCTCCTGGACTCTCCTTTTGGTTAGATCTTCCAGATTACCTGACTTGTCTCATTGGAAACCTCAGTGTCCATCTACTCCTCTGGTGCTCTTGACATGCTTTTGGATTCCACTCTCTTTGATGTCTTGCCTCCCTGACCTGGTTTGTCCCTGGACTCTGTTCACCTATCCTGACCCTGGTCTGTGCCAAGATACTCCTGAGTGGCCCCAGACATGACGTAATCTGGCATGACAGCCAGCTTCAAGAAAAGGAGTCTGGATAATGCCTAATCTATGGCCTGGCATTTAGAGTACTATGTTGGGAACCTGGACGTTCAATTTCTAATGACTCCAAGTAAATGGAGCCTAAAACCTGGGGTTTTCACATCCTGGATTAGTACCCTAAACACTAAATTGTTTGGGCTAAAATGTGGGACAGCTGCCCTTTTTCTTTTCCTCCAGTTAGTTTCTATGCAAGAGTCCAGGATGAGTGTATTTCACACCGAAAGGGTGCAGCTGGGTAACTGCTGTTTAGATGTATGAAGTGAAATAGAATTTAGGCCAAAGATTTCTGTTCTAAAGGGCCAACAACTAGTATTTGTTCATGCTTTTGAAGAATTCCTTCCAGACTGGCTCATTGAGAAGTAACTCATAAGTAACCACAAAATGATAGCTTATATCATGTCCTAAGTGTATATTTCATTGTGACAGAAATGAGTCTGAATAATAGAAATATCATAATTATTAAAGGAATCAAATTACCATGTACTAATACCCTTTAAAATATTGCACAAACAAATATGCAAAAGGCGAGACTGTATATTCCAACACATGGTGCCTATATTTATAGAGTTTAAGGCCAGAGGAGAACATTATACAGCTAGTCTGACCTCTTGCATAATACAAGGTATAGGATTTCATCTAACTACTCCCGTATTGAGCCCACTATCTTGTGGGGAATCCTGGCTGCCTGTCTGGTTTTCTCTGAAGTACTACTGTGTTCTCCCTTGATTTATTGTGGGAAGATAAAGTACTGTTGTTGTTAGCAAAAGAAAGCAAGGATATACTTGGCTTGAATAGGCTTTACTTGTGTATATTATCTTACTGGTAAAAATCATAGGGCTGAGACATAAAGAAAAAACCATGGGCAGTTTGGGGTGGGAAAGGTTTATCCTTGGAGATAATCTCCAAGGAAGATTAAGGAAAGTATGAAGGGTAAAAAGGGAACAGTGAAATATGCAGAGATGAAGATTTGCATTACAACTCAATTCAGTTGGTATCTAACTGTCAAAAAATGTGATCTATTGAAAAAATCCAGTAAGAGGGAACTGCCTTTGGTAGAGATCCACTGTGATAACTACCTACCTGTTATTTTGATAATAATAATGTCAAGTTGGTTGAAGTCTAAGTATCTGTTTACTCCAGATGAAGATCTGGCTGTAGGAAAATATAGTGCAGGTACACATTTGGTGGGAAAACATATATTTTTGGAAGGGGAAACTAAGTTTAAAAAAAGTGATGCAGCCAAAGAACCATCATGATAATGCCCAATCATGATTATAATTCAATGTTTACTATCCTGTCTATTGTTCAGTCCACAAAATAACAATATAAAATGAATATACCTATATTTAAGTATCAAACTATAATGATAAGGTGTACACGTAATGATGATAGGTTAAAGGGAAAAATCATTTTTTGACCAAAGACTTATCCCTGTATTTAAAAAGAATACCATAGCATCATTTAAAAACCTCAGAATGGAATGGTCTTGTTTTGGGGTTTTTTTGGGTATTTTTAAAGAGTATATACAGCTTCAGAAGGTGAAGGGCTGAGTTTGTTCTGCTGAGGTTCATATCCACAGTTGTAGGGAACCTTGATGTTCAAAACCAGAGCTTAGGTACTAAGCCATCTCCTGCTGTTCTAGGTTTGCTGGAACAAAGAATGAAGTATGGATTTGGAATATTGCACAGTATGATTTTTCCCAATATACAGCAATTATAAGAACACATTAAATAATTGTGCATTGCGTCTTATCTGCTGTGACTAATTGCAGTGTTCAATAACCCATGAAATTTCTCATTTCTCAGCAATAGTGTGGCTGGCCATTGTAGTATGATGCATTGCAGGGACATCTCCCAAAGGACTTTTACTTAATAATTGCTAGGTACATCTGTGCTTGTTTCCATACCAATATACTGCATAGTTGTCATGCCTTTATTTATCAGATTTCCAAGAAAAGAAAAACTTGTTTTGCACGAATTGCCAATATATTTAGAAGAATCTAGAAAGGGATGTAAGGGTTACAGTAGATTCAAATGTAAGAAACCTAAAATGGGTTTACCACTATTTTTTAAGCTCATATAACTCTTTAAATTAGGCAGGATTTTCAGAGCGGAGTCCGCCTTTCTGATCATGAACAATTGCATTGCCAGCACCACAAAATCTTAATATTTATGTCAGCGTTGCCTGAGATAATGGTTTTGTGACAGGTACTCATGCTTCTATAAAACATAGAAGACAGAAGCAGTATTAGGCAATAACATGTCAAAATTCAAGGCCAAATAATTCTGCATTTCAGGTTGAGTAAAAGTATGTTTTTTGGCATTTGTTTAAAGGAGTCATTAAATGAATGTTAAGTACTTACTGCAAAAGTGGTCGTGTCAACCCCACCCAGACTAAGGTACTCATACCTTCTCAGATTCCTTAGGTCAATCTCTGGTCAATGAAGAGAGGTGCTTCTGAAGACATATCAACATTCTCAACATGTTTACCTCTTAAATTTCTTGAATTATATTTGACTTAAATTTCTTCTATGAATGTAGATATCTTTTTCCTGCTCCTAATTTCATTAGTGATGCCCTCTGGAGAGGCCATCCAAATATCACACGTGGCAGCAGACAGGGTACAAACATCCAAATTACTTGAACACAATTGATGGTGTGTTCTAGTTCTGATCATTGGCTTTTTTCATGATTATGCATCTCCACTGCCTGGAAGCAATCAGGCATAGAACTATCAAGGACATTGACAGATTAGCCTCATCAGTCTCCTGCTGTGACCGCCAACTTTCTGTATATTAATCAGAAAAAAATGGCTTGCTGATTGCCATTTAAATTACATGCAGATATATTTGTCTTGCGGTAGTAGTCCATGACAATGTGAAACGATATAAAATCACAACTTCTTAAAAGACCTTCATTGCTTTGTTTCCCAGGAGATTAAAAAAGCAGAAAACTCATAAAGGATTAAAATATAGGTGTTTCATGTTTCCATTATGAATGCATATCAAAATTTAAAAAAACTTGTATCTTATAATTTGTTAAAATTGCAGTTAAGTATTCTGGAGTATAAGTAGCCTGGTTGTGTAGTAATTAACCTATTAACTATACATACAGATCTTGAGACTTAAAGAACTCAAAGCACATACCCTTGCTAGTACTGTGAAAGGAATAATTCTCTTAGTTTTGTTAGCAAGAAGCAATTTCTTATCTTGGCACTAGGCCAGGCAGTAGAATGATATCTGAGCACACATACCACTAGTATGTAGCTAGTGTATTATATTTAATTCATTTTTTTATCCTAGGGGCACTGAGCCTTTGTCAAACTGAAGGACACCTTGACAATTCTTTCAGGCTCTTATGTTTACCCCTGCTAAAGCAGATTTTAGTCTTCCTAATCTTTCATTCAAACATGCCACCCTAGAAGATGACAAATTACAGCACACAGTCAATGCTCCATATTGATCCAAGCAACCTGGAGAATGACAACATGCTAACGTGACCCCCTCAACACCCTAGTGTCAGACTTTGTTCTTTTCTTATGGTTAGGCCAATCTGAGTTTGGCAGCTGGAATGAATGTTTTAATTCAAGTAGCAGAGACTCAGTATTTTATACGTAGAGGTTCTTTGTTCCAGGTCCACTGATCATCATACTATGCGTAAAGTGATGGTTCAACTGTTTTATGGACTTTCACATTTTAGAAGTGCCCAACATGGAACATAAAACCCCAGCATTTCTATGAATTGTTTACTGAGACTATCCATTTTCTCTTATGTTTGAAAGTACATACAGGTCACTATTTAAAAGTCAATATTTTAACAAATGCTCACACCCAGTGGTATGATTCTAGCCCTGGGACAAGAAAGCAACTATAGGCATAAAGACTCGGTAAAAGGTGACTTTTTAATGGTAGCCACTCTTGGTGAGTAAGACAATAGTGCTAAGGAGGCATGAAATATTTTAAAGATGTCACAAGAAAGATAAATGAAATAATACCATATAACTAATCTTCACATTGAAGTATGCTGCTGTTATAGCAAAACCTCACTGAATTCATAATGGAAAATGACTTGTATTGTTTTTCCCTGACCTTTCAAAAACAAAACCTTTGGTGCTTTACTTGGTGGCAACATTTGTTGCTTGACTCTGCAAGGTGCTGAGC